>NC_133312.1:23534016-23542327 GCF_012295235.1 Primulina huaijiensis
TCGGTTAATTCGGTTTAACCGAAATTTTGCTCACCCCTAATAATAATGTGTAGTTTATATGTTATCAAGTATAAGTGTCTAATAAATTAAAGGTGACTAGGAAAGTAAAAGCAACCAGTAGAAATTGTTGTCAATTTACATGCAAGAGAATAATAATCAAACAACATTGTAAATAAAAAATTGCATATCATTGATTGTCAAAAACAATTGTAATAATTGAATATTATAATAAAATATATGCATTATTGAGAGAATATGACAAATAACAAAAGAAAACAATATGATAAAAAAGACACGAGAAAAATTTTAGTAGTCCAAATCTTTTTTTAAAATTAAAAAAATATGTTTTTTTTCAAATTAGTTACATATGCTAATTAACAAGAATTGTCAAAATTTATAATATTATTATCATTATCTTTTGTTGAATTAACTAATTTTATTTCAAATTTTTATTATTTCAACATATGTTTCCTACGTGCATCGCACGTGCATTATTTCTAGTATATTTAAATTTAGCGCTTCTAATAGTATTTTATTTATGTTTCAGTTATATAATTCAAATGTTCGCTGACTAAATAATTCGCGTTTCTAATGGTGTCATATAATATATATGTTTAAATTTCAGTTACTAATATATTTTGGCTCGTATTATTTTTGTTAACAAAATTTTTACCACTAATATGTAAATTTATAAATAAATTTTGGCAACACTTGTTTCCATTCGTAAAAAATATTTAATTTTTTGAAATAGTATAACCTATGTCGTACCTGAAAAATAAAATGTTTTTTTTTTTAATTACATGCCATGCATTAGATAAAAATCAAGCTATATGGGAATGCATTATTAGATCAATCGTGTTAATAATTAATATGTAACTAAAAATAAACAATGATAATTTTTAAATGCTAATATATAAAAATTATCAAATTTTATTTTATATTCTAATTAGGAGAAAAAGGACTGTTGTACATGATTTAGGTGATTTACATATTTTGTAAGAAATAACTAGCCTTTTTTTAAATCAAATTAAAATATTAAGATATTAATATTGATCAGTAATTAAATTTCTAATGATGTTTGTTAATAAAAATATGCAATTAAATGGAATATATTATTTGCTAAATGCTAAGAATCAACTGTTGTAATTAATATTATTATATTCCCACCACCACCACTACTACTATTATTTTTTTTAAGATAAGTATTTTAAAAAAAAATGTAAATTATATAATAAGAGATATATGAATAATCATTTATTATAAAGATGATGTTTATAAGGAGTGAAAATAGATCAAATAAATTGTATAATTAAATTAAATTAGAATTAGATTTTAAGTGCGCAAATTTTAACAATATATTTTGTTACTATTTTGATTTTTGTTGGAATGACTTGTTGATATGTGAATACACGTACGTGCTGCATTCTAGTGATAATTAAACACATTAAAATAATAATTAATCCTCTTTTACTTGAAACACAAGTATTCATCCACAAATGTAAAGAGTTTGCAAGAAAGTGAAAAGGATAGGAAATTCATTAATCATCGCAATTGCCATTAATTATTTGATTACAGGAAAGATTCAAAATCACAAAAACATGCGATCGAAATTCAAGTTCCAAGCCTTTCGAAAGCATTAATTCCTACTGCATCAATGTTCATATTGTAATCCTTAAAGATTACACTAAACCGGACGATATTTAACAGGAATCCGCTTCGCAATCGTCGTCCTGCAAGAAGGGCAGTCATTCATCCCTTGATTTTCATGGCGGATGTTGCATTCCACGCAAAGAACCTGATGAGCACAAGGCAAGAACACCACCGATATCTCTTCGGTCATACACATAATGCATTCCCTCGCACGTTTACTCCCGAACTTCTGCAACACGGGAAAGCTCTTGGTGAATTCCGGTACCTGTAATGAACGAAATGTGAAGAAATCATCGCTGCTGCTCGAACAGGAACCGTATCCGATGTTAAGAGACGCTATTTTCGATCTTTCGGATTCCAGTCTCAGCTCAGAGATCATTTTCTCAAGATTCTTGATATCTTCCTTGGTTTTCTGTATGTTCACCTCGGCCATTTGTGTTATGTTTTCTGCCTCAGCTGCGGCCAAAGCTTCATCTTGCTCTCTTTTAGATCTAAGGGACTCGTAGTCCGCGATAGCCTTGAGTTTGTCCCTCTCCTCTTGCCTCAACAGAACCTATAACAAATCGTCACAACAAAGGTTCGACTTAACATACGATCAGATAATCAAAACATATGTATATGATCAGATGAGCATACCTGGAACCGATCTTGTCGTTCTTTCATCTTTTCGAGCCGATTGTTCAACTCGGCTACTTCATCTTTTGCACTAGCCAATTCATCTAGGCATAAGCCTTTTTCGGTATCCAACGACTGACATTTCCTTATGGCATCCTGCTCCCTCTCAATAGCTTCCTCCAAATATTGGACAGACTGCGTTGCCCTCAGATTAGAAACCCCCATCCTCTTCCTCAACAAAGAATTCTCCTCTTGAAGCCTGCGGAAATAGGAGTTAGCCACCTCAATCTGGTCGGTGGCTTTGGACAAGGCAGTTTCCATTTCAAAGATTCTCTTATTGGCATTATCCTCCATGATTTGCTTCTCCTTATTACACTTTTCCTCCTCCTCTTTCTCTTGCCTCAATTTTTTCAACTCCCCCTGATCTTGGGTAAGTCTTTTAGTAGCCTGCATAACTTTCTCCTTGGCCCAATCGCTCCAGTATTGGAGCTTTTTCTCAAGCTCTTGCTTGCGAGGCATTAGTATCAGGATGTTTTTGTCTTTTTCATCTTGTGGGATGTGCTTCTGTAGAGTTTCATCATACGGGATCCCAGCGTAATAATCAGTATCCTTCAAAGGTTCAGAAACATGGGCACTTTTAGCCTTCAAACGAGGATCTTGTGGGGCTTTGAATCTTTCTTCAGATGACGCAGAAACCTTTTCTTTCACAAGCGAGGCAGGAGCAGGTACTGAATCAGGTATGGATGATGAGTTTGCATCAGCGATCTTCGTTAGCAAATTAGATTGCGACTTTAGTGATTTCTCCAGCACCATATTCCCCCAGGCAGCAAGTTTTACCTTTTTAGCGTCTTCTGAAGCATGATCCTTGCGATCTTTAATCTCCAAATGAAGAATTGCTTTGTGCCGGGACTTATCTTTCCTAGAATTAGCCTTTTTACCGACCGGCCCGCCGGATCTCTGATCATTCATGATTCCTGCTTGAGCTGAGGCCCGAATATGATCTCTAGCAAGGCATAACTGGTCCCTCATTTCTTTAACGGAAATGTTACCTTTTTTCCATCTTTTCCCTGGATAGGTGGCGCCCTTTGGTGGATGAAGAGGCGGCCTGGGAATGGGGCATGAACTTGTAGAATCAGCCATTGGTTCCTTTTCCGGATTCTTATTACTTGAATGGCTGGTGCTTGAAGCTTCAACTTTTTCTCCGGGGCCGCCTTCCTCGTCCCCACACGCCCGCGCGAGATTCATGTCAGTCTTCAGCAGACGCCGCATTGCTTCTGAGATTGTTAACTTTGGCTTTGCCTCAATAATCACGTTGGTCATCTCGAGCACAAAGTACTCCACCAAGCTCCTGAGCCCATCAAACACAGGCTTCTTCGGTATGTCACTCTCCTTTGTTGTCTTAAGTAAAGCCAAAGCACCATCCACAATATTTGACACCACATCTTTACCACCACGGCTTAGGCCAGACTTTAGAACCGCCCAGCCGGCAGCTAAGTCACTATATCCACATTGGACCACGATTTGTATTGCACTTTGGAAAATCGCAAGCAGATTATTGGTCAAGAGTCCCTCTAGCTGGTGGGTCGTATGTTCTTCCCAATCATACTCAGGTAAATCATCATCTTCCTCCTCCGTGATAACATTTTCAGGCCCTGAAGCCGGTGATCTCAACTCGTTCAAAGTTAGCGCCTTGTGCCCATGAAATTCATTCAAAGGCGAGGCACATTCGTCGACGTGAGTTTCTATCACTGCATCAGATGAAATTTCCCTCTTGCTACAACTAATTTCTTTATCAATGGTTATCGATAAACCTTCACTGCTATCACCACCACCCCCCTCGCCGCCCATGAATCTTAATCAACGTCACGGACAACAGGTTTTGTAACCTCAAAAAATTCAAACTTGGTGGTGCAATCGTATGTGTGATATCTATATCAGTGGCCTACCAAATAGAAAAAATATTTAAGACGATAGAAAATTATTTTACAAGCAAAAATCATCAGTGTACCATGAACTCCTGATCAATGAAGAAAACACAGAAAGAAAAAGGTTCATTCGAAAACATTAATGATCCGATGTAAATTCCAACAAAAATTGAAAGAAAAAAAAAAGAAAAAAAACAGAAACCTGGGATCCTTGAGCAGGCAGCAAAAATTTACGAATTTTTCCTGCTTAAAAACCACTTGGATAATCAGATCCACAAACACCAAAAACCAACACTAAATCTCAATCCAAAAGGGAATCCCAAAAACTGCTCCAAAATGAAGAACAAGTAAATTCTAGTGTGGACTTCGAAAGGATTTCATTCGAATCATGAAACAAAACACAAGGTTCAACTTACCGAAAAAAGGGCACTCACAAAACCATATGAATCGAAAACGGCTCCACCCCATTCATGTTTTTCTACGCTCACAAAACACCATGCACACACACTCACTCACTCACATTTTATGCTCATTTGCACACCAGAGCTTGTCTTATATAGGCCACTGGGCTACCAACTTTTTGTTAAACTTCACCCACAACATAATTTGCCAGTTGATTTTGTAATCCAGATGGCAAGATTACAATAATCGATACCCTTAATACCAATTAATGTTTCGCACCTTTTTGCATCAGCAGCATCCATTTTTATCTCTTTTACCAGATTTTCCCACTAATTTTTTACTAAATGGTGTAAATCCAATGAACACTACTCAGTCATTTACATTAAATATACTAAAATCTAACGAAAATATTGACATTGATTTTTTGAAATAATTTTGTGATTGTTGCCAAGATATTAAAATACTACATACATATGCTCGTGATGTGAATGGTCACACTGCATATATTACTTAATTTTGCAATTTCAGTTAGCAATGTTAATTTACTTGTATAACTTAAATGATCGTCTAATATATTTCATTGTTTTTAGTGGTATCATATTTAAATTTTAGCCCATTTTGTGATTTATGCCTATTTAGATTGTTTAGTGAAGTAATTCAAGCTTTTAATTTGTGGCACGTATTCAAATTCCAGTTATATAATTTAAATTTTTGTTGGATAAATAATTCGCGCTTTTAGTAATACCGTATTTGAATTTTGATTATTTAAATGTTCGTTGGTTAAATAATCTGCACCTTTTAGTGGTATCGTTTTAAATTGTGATTATACAATTTAAATGCTCATTGGGTAAATAATATGCAACTTTAGTGGTATCGTTTTTAAATTTTAGTTATATAATTCAAATGTTCGTTAGGTAAACAATTCGCGCTTTTTGGCGATATCGTTTTAAAATTATAGTTATGTAATTAAATGTCCGTTGGATAAATAATTTGTGCTTTTATCGTTAATAGAATTTCAAATGTTCGTTGTCTGCGATTTTAGTAGTACAATATTTAAATTTTAGTTATATAATTCAAATATCCATTGGGTAAACAAATCGCACTTTTTGGCGGTATCGTTTTTAAATTATAGTTATATATTTATTAATCGAATTTCATCAATTGATATGTAAACTATTAGGTTGCCAAAAATGTATTTCAAATTCATGGATTTCGATTATAGTTTCATTGTTAATAACGAAACAATAAATGATATCTTAAATTCACATTTGGCTTATTTACATATTAGTTACACAAATTAGAATGGATTTCAAATGTCTCTGTTATTGAGTTAACTTGAAATACATCATAATTAATATAAAATACTATATGAATAGGCGAAAGATAGATTTGAAGTATAATATGTTTTTTTTTCCCTAAAACTACAAAATAAATATTTTTGAAATATAAGAATTTAAAATACGTGGATTCAAATACAACCTCAAGCTTGAGAGTCTTTGGAGGAGTTTGCAACTTTTAACACTCCTTAGAGAGATTTTATACTTTATATATATAAATTACATTTTTTCGAACTATAAAATCATGATCTCTGAACAAAACAACAAATATAAAAAAACACAAAAGATAAACAATATTTATTTTGTAAAAAAAATAAGTCAAATTAAATAAATAAAATAATATAAATATTTAGTATATATAAAATATTTGAATATTCACAAGACAAACACACACACATATATGATTTTGCTATGCTACAAACTAATCGTGTCAACCTCTGTGTCCACCAATAAGATGACATTCATCTATTAGATATACAATTTAAGTTGACACGATTGGTGGACAACCTAAGTATATATACATATATTTCTCAAATTTAAGCATGTGTCGTGCATGCAAATAAAGAAGACAAAACAATTCAACATCCTGAGGTGTCGATTCACATTCTTTTGCCCTTTACTACGCTAGGTTAGAACAAAGTTGGTAGGAGCATTCCTTTTTTTATAAAACATAATAATAAAGTTGATAAGTACATTTATGATAATATTCGATTATCAAAATTCAACAAAATGCAATTAATGCATTATTCCGAAATTAAAATAATTATATCTAATTATTCAATTTCTTAATAGATTCACTTTAAGTCTTTCAATAGATATACTAATTTTAAAATTATAATTAGACACAAACTCACTGTATTTTATTATATTAAAAAAAATCTAATGTAAAATATGTGAACAAATTCACCATTATACATGCTGTCAAAATGATAATTAAATTACATTCAATTTTTCTCTTGATAAAGATTTTATAATAATCTTATAACTAAAAGGAGATTTTTTGGAACATAACGTTTTTTATTTTTGATATAAAAAAGTCATCTTAATCTTGACCTTTAAAAAGACTAAAAGTTTTAGTACAAGTTAAAGAGCACAAAGAATTTTAATCTGAATTAAGTTGAGAAAATATATTGGACCAAAGAGAAAAAAATAGAGAAAAATTTGTAACAAAATAATGCTACCAATAAAACCATTAGAAATTAGAAGAAAGCAAGTATCAACTTTTGTGCTCAACAAGCAACAAATTCTGGATTCAAATTTGTAGTAATCTTTTAGTTAAATTCTAAAATTCCAGACTACATTATAAATTTAAACTCCATCATTGAGGGGGTGCAATCTCCATCGAGCACTCCTTCGAGAGATCCATACCACTCGTCAGCAGATATTGCAACGCCTCTGTGGTTGTTAAGTCTGGCCTAACCTTGAGGACCGTGTTGGTCATCTCTAGGACGAAGTACTTTGCCAGGCTTCTCAATCCATCATTACTAGAAGTCGAGCCAACAGCCACTTGATTATATCCGGATGATTCGACTTGTTTTACTGCAGTTTGAAACGCTGCATGCAGATTGTTGATCAAGAGTGCCTGAAGCTGATGTGCCCTATGATCTTCCCAATCATATTCAGGCAAATCGTCCTCGACAACATTTTCGGGCCTTAGATATGATGATCCGTTCTCGACGTTGGAACTTAGATTTTTGTGGCCATTGACTTCACCAACTCCATTGCCAGCCATGAGTCTTTATCAACTTCTGCAAGGAAATCTGGTTCGGTAAGAATCATGTGAGACGTTTAGAAAATTATTCATTCCATACCAGCAAATCACAAACACAAACACCGAAAAGGCCACTAAAAGATAGCAACAAAAACTGCTCCGGAATGAAGAACTTCGCACGGATTTTGTATGAATTTCGAATCATCAAACAAAATACAGAGATCGACTTACCAACGAAATGGACGTTAAAAAATTCACGTGAATCAAAAAAGGCCTCGATCTCCACAGTACTTCTGCACACAATGTAATGAAGCAATGCTTGTATATATAGGGCGCCATTAGGTTAAATATTTGGCACCAACTTTGGGTCAACTTTCACACACAACGTAACATAATCTGTCAGTGATCCAAATGGCAATATTACATGAAAGATGCCCATAATTCAAGTTACCTTTTTGCATCAGTCTCTCTCTCCTTACCAGATTTTCCTCCTATTGTTTTACTAATCCAATAGACATGAGACAAATCCTACTCTGTCAAACATTAAAAATATTTAAATTTATCAATTAAATTCACATGATTTTTTATTTTTTTGGTAAAAATTTTGTGATTAGATACTAAAATCTCATTTGAATATATTCATGATGTCATGAATTGTCTCACTATATATA
>NC_133312.1:23544147-23576683 GCF_012295235.1 Primulina huaijiensis
AATTTGCGTACTTGGTTAGTTGGTAGGAGTAAATTTTTTTTTTTTTTGGGGGGAAAAATATAACAAATTTGGTAAGAGCATTTATGACAAAATTCGATTATGTTAATTCAACAAAGATGCATTTATGATAAAATATTATTATGTAAATTCAACCAAATGCATTTATTTCATTTATACCAAAATAAAAATATATATCTAATCATTCAAATTTTAATAGATTCACTTAATATTTTTCCATAAATAAAATTATTTTAAATTATAATTAGACACAAACCCATTTATATTATTATATTAAAAAATCTAATGTAAAATTTGTAACCAAAATTACCAATATATATGCATTCAAAAATGATAATTAAATGACAGGAAATCTTACTAAGAGGAGAGTTTTTGTAACATAATGTTAATTATTTAATTAAAAACAAATGTTTGGAAACATCCGTTTCCAGTTTCAAAAACATTTTATTTTCCAACTTAAAATTCCAAAAAAAAAAAATTAGCAAATTCAACAAATTCGAGATTACAATTTTTTAAAGTAAAATTCTAAATCTCATGTTAGCAATTTTTTCTTGTCTTCATAATGTCATGACTCATCCGTAAGAGAGAGTTGATGTTGATAATACATCCTAGGGATTTCTCTTTTTTCAACTTCCTATTTCTCCTGGTAAAAATGTTGTTGATCCAGTTTCTCGTATTTTGCCTACTTTTCAAAATTAGCCCAATTATAAAAAAAATACTAAAAGACACCTGCAATTTTAACGTAGTTTGATCCGATAGACTTATGTCTACGAGGTCAAGCCCATATATCAAGTAAATGCATTAAACCTCAAATGTTTACAATTATACAAGGACTTAAATAATTAAAAGACTTCTTTTCTTATGATATATTTATGATGAACATGTTCAGTAGATTTCACTTGACGAGCACCACTTGTCTTTTAAATTCGCCTTCTCGAATTCCTTTCGACAACTTGTAAATTGTTCTCTCCTGAAAACGTCACATTTATCTCTCGATAAACAAAATACGAGGCTCAAAATATGTGTATACCTACCACCAGCAAGTTGAAATCTTGAAATCATAATGAATATAATTGTACTGACAGAATCCAACTCGTGACACAAAATGAATAGTTTCGTTTTTTCCACAAAATTCGCGCATTCAACTTTTATTGTCAATTATTTCTCCATTAAAAACTTTTTTAATAATACGAGTTAATTAAACTTAAAAAAACTATGTCCGAATTGATTACAACCATAATTAAACATTAAAAGGGACTCCTACAGTGATATTTTATTTTTGAAATATAACTTTAGTATATTATTTTGAAAACTAAACCACTAAATATTTAAATAAATAAAAAAGGAGGGAATTTGTTTTTTAAAGTAAAAATCGATTATATTTTTTAAAATAAATTGAACTTTAATAATTGGGCATGAGTGAACACTGTAAATAATCATGCCACGGCTTCAAAGGTAGTTTGCATTGAATATCATTACTCTTTCGGGGCAATTTTTTAAAAAGGCCTCACTATGTGTTTTTTTTAAATAAAATAAAATAGCCATTTCCTATACATTTCAATATATAGAAGAGATTAACTATTTTAAAAAATAAAAGACAAAAGTGGATCTATTGACAATAATTTTCTTCAGTACTAATTACTCACCACACCACTATTTTAATTATATTTATTGGAATTATGTCAACTAAAATTATAATTTTAGAAAAAATTGGTTGGAGTTTTACACAATGAAATCAAGTTATTATTGAAACTGAGCTGCAAGATAGGGGTGTCAATCGGGTCGGGTTTCGGGTCAACCCGTGAATATGTTTTTTTTCAACCCGAGAACCCCCAACCCGAACACGAACCCGTCTAACCCGACTCAACCAGTCTAACCCGAATTTTATTTATTTTTTTAAAAAAAAATTAATGAAAAAAATTCGATAAAATAAAAAAAAATAATATTTTAATTTAAACACATAATAACAAAATTTTTGATTTAAATTTAAAAGTTTAATTGTAGAAAATTAAAAGTATATTTACTATATCAAATAAACAATTGTTAAAAAATAAAAATAAATAAAATAAATATTAAATAATGAAAATTTATCATATAAATATACAATAAATTTTGTTCAAACATACAATATATAAAAATATAGGTAATATTTTTTTTAAAAAAAAATCGGGTCAACCGGTGACCCAATCCGAAACACGTCTAACCTAGTACTAACCCGAATCCGCCCAACCCGAACCCGAAAAACCCCAACCCGAACCTGATTTTTTTCATGTTGGGTCGTAACAGTTGACAGGTCGTGTTACATTTTGCCACCCCTACTGCAAGATTCATCCACTCAATAAATTTTGAAAATACGATGCATGCATGCATGCATCGTGGGAATTTATGAGTACATTGTCCACCACCAACTTCAGATTAATGTATTTCCTAATATATTATAATTATGGTCATTTTGAAGTTCTTATATATATATATATGCATGCATGCATGGATCCTCCGAGTATCCTTCCCTTCCTATCAATGAATGAATCCCACCGACTTCTCTCCTTCCGTATTTCCCCATTCAATTTATGTGTCCATCACTAGTTTTTCTAACCACGTCTCCAAAACCCGTCTCTTTACCAGCCTCCAATGGCTGCCTTTTTTTCCTCATTTACATAACCGCAGGATGGCCTTCTTCAGGAGATTCTCTTCCGTGGGCCTCCTGCTTCTCCTCCTCCTCCTCCTCCTCCTCGAACACCCTGCTTCCGCCACCGCGACCACCAACCACCGCCACTCCACCATCCAGAAGCTAGACACCCCTTTGATTTTCCGGGAAGCCCAAGCCTTCCGCAATGGCGAAACCTGCGCTTCTGATAACTCCACCATCCATGTAGCCATGACCCTTGATGCAAACTACCTCCGTGGAACCATGGCTGCGGTATTTTCAATCCTACAGCATTCTACCTGCCCCGAAAGTGTTGTTTTCCATTTTCTTTGGGTGAGGCATGAGCCTGAGGTTTTATCCAGCATTAAAACGACATTCCCTTACCTTAATTTCAAGGTTTATGGCTTCGACACGACAAGGATACGGGGGTTGATTTCCAAGTCCATTCGCCAAGCATTAGACCAGCCTTTAAACTATGCAAGAATCTATCTTGCCGACATATTGCCACAAGAAGTTAAGCGTTTGATCTATCTTGATTCTGATCTTGTGATGGTGGATGATGTTTCGAAACTATGGGGTGTGGATTTGAAGGGAAAAGTCCTGGCTGCACCCGAATATTGCCATGCAAACTTAACTAATTACTTCACCGAGGCCTTTTGGTTGTGCCCCGAGTTGTCGAGAACATTTGAGGGACGAAAACCTTGCTATTTCAACACCGGGGTGATGGTTCTGGATGTGGAGAAATGGAGACAGGGGAACTATAGCCAAAGAGTTGAGGAATGGATGGTTGTGCAGAAACAGAAGAGAATATATCACTTAGGTTCTTTGCCACCTTTCTTGCTTGTTTTGGCGGGAAATATCGAGCCGATTGAGCATAGGTGGAATCAACATGGCTTAGGGGGTGATAATATCGAGGGGAAATGCAGAGGATTGCACCCTGGCCCTATAAGTCTACTCCATTGGAGTGGAAAGGGGAAGCCATGGTTGAGGCTTGATTCAAGAAAGCCTTGCAATGTTGATCATTTGTGGGCTCCTTACGATCTTTATCGCTCGTCTAAGCATTCTTTTGAAGAGTGAAGGTCAGTTGTTTTCATCGTATGTGTACTTTCAAGCTCTTGGGATTTGAAAACATACCATTGGAATGACTGATGGGGATTGATGTTTTAGGACAGCAAGGGGAAAGGTAGAATTCTATCACTTTTCCTTTTCTTTTCTTTTTAATTGACTTTGAATAAGACAGAAACCATTCTTGTTTTTTGCTCCTTTCCGTTGTTTCGATGGATAGCAGAAGGATACGGTGGAAGATTTTCAGTTGGAGAAAAGATTGACAAATTTTGACAGTAGAATTGGCTGATGATTTGCTGAATATTGCACACACTCACAGCTTTATAATCCACTCAAAATCAGAGATGAATTTTGACCCCCTCTTATCAAACTAATTGTTTGTTCATTTATTTGTCTTTTATTTTAAAATTCGTTTAGTTTTTTGTAATTTTATGACGTGAAATCACATTTAAAATCTGTACTTATGCCTTGTTTTTTTTTTTTATCTACTTTTAGAGATTTTGTCCAGTTTATTCGTAGAACTGTCATTCATATTTCTAGGTACTATTTCAGATGCCTACATATTCTATATCGACTGGAAAATTCTTGCAAACATAAGAGAGTTTAATCAATTGTTACGCGAACGGGCTAACAAAGCACAATTCTTGGTTTGGTAACATTATAAATTCAAATGTGTTATATTATTAGCATAAAAGAAGACACACATGCTAAACATAGGAAGAAAACTTTCAGAGAACGAGTGAGCATGCGAGTGCGTTTGTATAAATGTAACAGAGAAATTTCACATTATTCACCAATGACCAATGGCATATAATGAACAACTCAACTCAAGACTAATTGTTTTCAAGGAGTTAAGTTTTCCTCATAGCTTCCCTCCTAGTTTCGATGTATTCGGCCGACTTCTCGTTTATCTTGGAATCCTCTCTCAGCAGAAGCCAGTGTTTCTGTTTCATGGCTTGACCAGATGAAAGATCGACACTTTCTTGCACCGGGTTGCTCGTTTTCGAACTTTTGAATCGAGCATCTGTCCCTTTAAGGATTTCGAGATCTTGCAGCTCTTTTTCTTGATATTTTCCCCCTGTTTTCTGAAGTAATTGAAAACCATCTTTCTTCTGAGGTGACTGACTTAGCCCCTCTGCTTTTTCATTCGGTATCTTGCGTATTATGGTTCTTTCATTTCCCAAAATGAGGTCACCTTTCTTAGAAGCATGGACTGAAGCCTTACTGCCTTCTAAATCAGCATGCCTAAATTCAACCACAAGATCAGAACTCAACGTCTTATTGATCGACTTAAACGAACTCTCTTCGTGCATAGACGAACCATTTTCAACAGGAACGGGGCGAGAAGGGGCGGAACGAAGTGACATACTCGACATGAAGTTGACGAATCTGCGGCAGATGGTAGGAGGCTTGAGATTGGCATCCGTTTTCTGCATTTTCTGATGTTGCTAAGAAGTGAAAAAAATGAAAAAGGATATGCTTTGAGTTTGATGGTTTTTATCGTCATATGAAGCATTATATATCCAGCACTCTTTATCAGCAAAAAGCTCAGAACATATGATTCCATTCTTTCATATGGAGCTAACCTAAAAGTATAAAGAATATCCTCTATATATTTTATAATTTTATCGCTGTTAAATTAAAAAAAAAAAACGTGTCTAAAAGTAAATAGAAATCTATTATATGTTAAACTATGTGGTGTATTTTCATGTGTAACAGCAAATTATTCCAAAATATAATACCATGATACATACATTTGTGAATTCTGGCAAATAGCATCTTTTTTTTATAGGTTGTTGCTTTCATGCTCCCATTGGTTAGTTCCCTAAAATAGTCAAAAGTATGAGACATCCAGAAGGAATAAATAACGTCACCTGAGATTACATCAAACCGTGACAAAAGGGAATTTGACTCATGCTTTTCTTGAAACATGCTCCTCCATCCCTTAGCCAAGCATCTTCTATTACAGTGGAAAGAGACCTCCCTCTGTTTCCTATTCACACTCCAATCTTGATAAAAATTATTCCTGTTTGACGTGGAGGATTGATTATTCATCGTTGCATTGTACAATGCTTGGTTCAAGTTCTACAAAAGATATATTGATTTATCATTTTTATATTACATGTTTCATTATCTCATGAACCAAATGGTTTACTGGATTATTTCCTATAAGCGACCAATTTCGTTTAAATTGTTATTAAAATTTGTTTGGACTGCAAACATCAATCATCCATCTAATATTAAAACCAAGAACTTCTTAGTGCTATGTACCATGTAGTAGAGTTTGATTGGTATGTCACGTCTACAAGAAAATTGTGATTCACATCTTAAGGAAAAGCATGATTTTAAACAAACTCAATCCCATAATCTAACTTTCTATTGGACTTGATCACACTCCATGCACCTTCAAACTCAACTATTTGAAACTTCTGTCACTGAGTGAATGTTTAGCAGCCAACACCAACGCCAACACCTAATCATAGGAAAAATGTAGAAAATCCATAGAGAATGAACACACGAATTTAGTTGAGAAGCTAAATTTACTTTATTTTGCATGTAAAAACATGCGACTTTCGGAATATTAACAGTAAAACTTAGAATTTAGCTTTAATTGAGAGAACATCCCTTGTTTCAAATCATCAGTTTTTTTGGGGGAAAAAAATCGTTTAGCAATTTAGAATTGGTTGCCTCTTTTAGCAACTTCTTTCTAACGGGGCATGAGCTATATCTTTGCTCGAATCACACTTTTTGATACGTTAACAAAGAGTAGACTGTTCTACATACGGAGATATCTAGAGAGGAGATCTCTCTATGAATACACAGCCGTTGGATGAGATAAGCTCCACCTGCGTGTTAAAACATTTCTTTACCTGATAATACAAAAACAAACATGAATCCCCGAGAGTGAAAGATGAAGAGGAGACCAGTCATAAATTTGCAGGGGAAGATTGACGGGGTTATCGTTATTTCAATGTAACAACAGAATCAGATAACGATTATATCATCTGAAGACGAATTGTTACAATTTTCTGGAGCAATATTTTTACTGTGCAGCAATATCTGTCGTGATGAAACCAAATATTAAAGGTCAAAGTCAATGCCGGAAGGTCCTCACAACCTGGTCATTCCTTCTTCGACATAGAGGACAGTTTGTTAAATGCGATGAGCATGCCGTACAGCAGCACATATGTCCACACCTGAAAACAGAGACCCGCGGCCAACCATGTCAGTTTGATTTCTACATTAACAGCATCTAGAAAAATATCTGCGAAATTTGGCATTTTATCTTCTCTTGTACCATGCCAGTATTCCAATATTGGTCTGCTCAATATAGCTGAATTCAATATGGTGAGATCAAGTTTTGTGGCATAAAGCAGTAGCATCCTTTAAACTGAGTTGGTGTTTTTGTACACACTTACAAAAGAAATTTTAAGCAAATTTAAACTTTCACAAAGCACTTACGGTATGAAAACAGCATTATACTCCTGCTCTAAGCATATTTACACACAAATCTGGCATCATTTTGTCTTTCTTGGTGGTATCAGATATGTTCTCAACTTCACCATTTACACCTGTAAAGAAACAAACCAGAAAAAATTCATTAAATAATGCCAAAAAACATAAAAGGTGTGATGAAAAAAAGGTATGTTAAAGGCTACCTTCTTCCTCTTTCCCGGCTCTTTTAGCTGCAGCCGCAAGAACCCTGCATATAAATACTTGTTTGCCGATCAAACTACAAGTTTAGTAGACTACATGAAGAACCCCATTGCTAAGCAAATATTGTTCCACTGTGTGATGAAGTTAAAGGACTACAACCTCTTTCGCATTTCCCAGTGGCGTCATCTCTCCATTAAATATTGGAATGCGTGCTTAGCAATAAGATAAACCCCAAACACAGTTAACCCCCGCGACGCACATTTGTACCACCTGAAGGAAAATACGAATCTCAGTATCTCAAGATGTAAAATTGTGATCCCCCATTGCAAACTAGTGTTCAACAGGCACTGCTGGACAGTTCGAAGATAGAATAAATATGTAGTCACTTTATTTGATGGTATTTGAATAACACTAACATCATACATTTAATACATTTAAAGTTGAACACAAAAAACCACCAAGAAAAAGGAAGTCATTTTGTGAAAAAGTAAAGATCCTTTGAACTTCTTTTGCAGTAGAACTAGACACTTGTAATTTCTAAAATAGTTGTGTATGGAAAGAAAAATTGAGAGACAACTACACCTTGACCACTTCCCAAGATTTGCAATGAGCTGATCAATTAGTTTATCAGACACATAAAAGGGGCCTTTATGGGATCTCTGAATCCGAATCGCTCCAGTGTCATCCTTAACATCCTGAGAAAGAGAATACCCAAATATTTGTAGACATGCAAACAATTTTTTTTTCCCTTATTATGCATAAATAATCATTTTTCGATAGACACAAGAAAAACAAATCGAACACTTTTTGATAGACAAGAAAAAATTGGCACCCGCCGTAAAAGCATTACTGACGCTGCTCCTGCCCAGAAGGTAAATAGCCGCCGCACTGAAGCAGCAAGCGATTCCTCCAACTGGAACCATTTTCGACTAAGAATGGAGTGAAAGAACATGGCTTTTCACAAACCAATCACAATCTCCATTTCAATTTCATCAAAGAACCAGAAACGAATAATCTAATCAAAAAATTAGTGTGATTGGGCTGCAATTAGTCATGAATAGCAACTACAGAGAGTCAGTGGATCAGAGATAAGGGGAAACCAGTTGATTTTGCGGGAGAAAAAAGTACGAACATAACAGGGCTTCAAAATTATATAGATCCCAGGAGTGAAAAAGCACACTTGGGTTAGTCCCATCTATTTTGGGCATGGTGTCATGTGAGACCGTCGAATCTTAATATGTGAGACGTGTCAACTCTACTGATATCCACAATAAAAAGTAATATTCTTAGCATAAAAAGTAATACATTTTCATGGATGACCCAATTAAGAAATTCGTCTCACAAATACGACCCGTGAGACCGTCTCACACAAGTTTTTGTCCTATTTTGAATTAGTTAAATTAAATTTTGGCTTTATTTTTATTATTTACATTTATAAAACTTAAATTAAATACATACTTCGAGTTTCAAAATGTTTGTAATTCAAAAATTTTCGAGCTCCGTCAAATATTAATATATTGTTGAAGTAATTTTAAAATATATATTATATTATATTATATTACTCGAAATAATAAGATTCAAATAGTCAGATAGCATTCGGATATTTAGCTAATCTAGAGAACAATTTTTGTCATGGTTGAATCAAAGGAGTCGGAGAGTACCAGATGAAAACATTCTATTTCCATTTGTTTTCCGAATGGAAGTTCTAATAGCTTGAATTAGAATGGCTATTCTAAGTGATACATGAAATTATTGTTGCCAGGGGTTTTAAGCAAGCAGGCCTCGCTGGAGAAGCGCAGAACAGCAACATTTCCAAGCAAACCCTCTCGTTCCCAGAGTATGTGCATATATTGCTGCCATTTTTTGTTGCTTTTTCTTCTATTTTGATTGCTTTGAAGGTATGGGATTCAACCTTTTTTTACTATGATGTGCTTGTTGAGTTCTAGTGTTTCATTTGTGTCTTTATGATGACTTTGATGAGCTTACATGTTTGATGGTCGTGGAATTTTTATTTTCATTTGTGAAATACAACCTTGATGATGGTGGGAGTGTTCTAGTTTCAGGTTAATTTGTTTGTGATTTTCTATTCTGACATATATCTATTTATATATAATGAAGCAAAGCATCCATGTGAAGTTTAATAGTTGATCTTTCTATATTATATTCACTCTAAAGGATACCTTGTTCTTTTTTAGATATGGCTGATTATGCTCCAGCAGTAAATTCAGTCAATGTGAAATGATATCCAAGAAAAATAATAGATAAATGGGGCATGTTAATTGATGATGATAATCAACTCATAAGACAAAAAGACAAAAGAGATCTCAAGTATGGTCAGAGATGACTAAGGTTGAAGACCCCTGCAGGTGGTGAGAAGAAGTACAAATACCAGTACAAGTGCAAACATTGTCATCAACTCCTCCCAAAAGTAGGGTTAGGTACTACATTACACTTAAGGCGGCATTTAGAAAGTCGAGTCCGTCACTTGGAGTCTAAAAGAAAAACGCGAGGATAAACTCAAACAACAACAGCTATTGTTAGGCTTCGAAAGTGTAGATACAGCTATGTCACCTCTGTTACTTGATGGAAAGTTTTTCACAAAACGCATGAAAGAAACAGCTGACACACGGATATTAATGCATGAACATCCATTTACATTATTAGAAGAAGAAGGTTTTAATATGTTTTGTAGACGTGGAATGCCTGAGTCAGCATAAAAAAGCTGTCCAGTGATATATGAAGTCGAGAAGAAAAATTGCATGGTTAGCTGAAAAATATAGATAAGATTAGCCTCACAACAGATCTATGGAAGTCGAAAAATCAGAAATATCGACTCATCTTGGAAATTGAATAAACGAGTTCTCAATTTCTTTCATATACTTCTCCTTTTTGGTGGTCCTCAAATTTCAGATACTCTTCTAAGTTATAAAATGTGCAAGACAATGGGAAATTGAAAATAAGGTGGTTACTTTTTCCGTTGACGATGCAAGTGTTAATGATGCTGCAATTAAATATATCAAGGAAGATTTATTGAGAATAAATAAAAAGCTTGTTTAGGGGGAAATTTGTTCCATGTGCAATGCGTTTGATTACCTAAAAGATTATGATGACTAAAAGAAAACTAATATATATAAGTAAAATATATAAAATAAATGAGTTTGGGCGATTTGCCCCGTTGTTAAAGCTCACGTTTCCCTTGTAATAGGTCTCAAGATCGAGACCTCCCCTCCCCTAAACTAGGAAATAAAAAAAAAATTATATATATATATATAGATAAAATAAATATAACAGCAGTGTGGTTTAATTAGAAGATGTTTTTGCGCAGGGTTCTTGTGAGACGGTCTCACAAATCTTTATCTGTAAGATGGGTCAACTCTATCGATATTCATAATAAAACAATACTACTAGCATAAAAAATAATACTTTTTCATAAATAACCTACGTAAGATATTCGACCCACGAAATTAATTCGTGAAACCGTCTAACAATAGTTTTCTTTGATTTTTTTTTAAGAAAACGTGCGCGTGGGTCATGACGCACGGCATCTATAAACATCCGTGTCTTGCTCATGCAGGACTCGCCTTTTTCTTTCTTTCTTTTATTCTTTTATTTCTCTCTCTAATTTAGGGGAGAAATCAGATTTTAGTCACCATCTTTGTGAAACCTTAGAAATCCAGGTTCGTTGAAAATCTCGTTAATTTTCATGGGCAACGAAAATTAAAGATTTCCTCGACCCATTTAGAACCCTAATCCATATACTGAGTCCACTCCCACTCAAATTGTTCCAGATCTGAGTCCGCTTCCCATTTCCCGCTTTTGTAACGGTTACATAGTTAATCGTGCGATTGTAGGTTGAATTTCTGAACTCCAGCGATAGTTTTTGGTTTGGTGCTGGTCGTGGGAATGGGAAGGGCTTGCAAGGAGACGGCGAGACCATCATCTTCTTCGGCGTCGGCAACGGAGCCTTCGGTGACGACATCAACGTCGATTACCGAGACGGTCGATGGCTCACACGATTTCAAGATTGCGGGGTATTCTTTGTCAAAAGGGATCGGGATCGGGAAGTACATAGCATCAGATACATTTATTGTCGGTGGCTACTCGTGGGCGATCTATTTCTATCCCGATGGGAAAAGCGTGGAGGATAACGCGACGTATGTTTCCCTTTTTATTGCACTTGCTAGCGAGGGTGCGGATGTGAGGGCGCTTTTTGAGTTGACTCTGTTGGATCAGAGTGGGAGGGAGAGACACAAGGTTCATAGCCATTTTGGTAGGGCGTTGGAGAGCGGACCCTACACGCTCAAGTATCGTGGCAGCATGTGGTGAGTTTTCGTTTCTTCACTGGTTTTGTTCGATATTTATCTGGGTTCTGTGGATTATGTCCCTAACTTGGCGAATCATGACTGATTTATCGTTGTATTTGATTACTATTATTTTATTTATTTTTACCATGTTTGTTTTATAGAGAAGTATTGAAAATGAAGGATGGGGTACTGTTCAATCTGAACTAAAATGCTTGTTATTTAGCGAACCTTGCTGCCTGATTCTTTTTTAAGTTTCTAACTCTGGATTCTTTTTAATTTTCTGGGTGAATTTCTTTTGTTTTAATCCGTACTATACAATCAAACGATGATGTCTGTGTAAAATGTCTTTCATACGTGTACAACTTGGCTAATGTCTGCTGGCTGAATGGATGATGGCAATTGACATGATGCATCCTTCGGGTAGTTGATGTGTACTGTCCGCATATAACTGCTTAAGTGTTAAATTTTGGACTCAGGGTTTTTAAAGATTCTGAGAAGTGTTTTGGGCAGACCATGATGCTATATTGACATGGCTCCTTGAGATGTAGCTTTCTTTATGTTTTGAAAATGCTCGTTTCTTTGTTAACTGATATTATTTTCTAATGCATCTATTTTCTGATTGTGTCATTATTTTTTCTCTAAGGTCAAGTGTTGCGGACCTAACTGTATTGGGCCAAAATGATATGGGCCGAAATCAGCGGTTAGTAATGAAGAGAATTTTATATATAATAGGTTGGGAAAGGGCTAAAGGGATTATAAAAAGAAAGGAGTTGGTTAGAGTTGGGGTTGTCGGTTGTTCTGTTTTCTCTTATTTAATTTAACTAGCGTTTGGTAGGGAATAGCTTTGCTAGTGAATTGAAGGAAGTAAAATTCCTTGTACGGAGCCAACTTTGGGATAATTATTGAGTATCATATATATTAAATTCTATTACGTTGATTTCCTTCTTTGCTTGTCTCCTTATTTATTTCTTTGTTAAATCATTTTTGGGGTCGTAACAATTTGTCCGATCTGCCGGATCTGAGTGGAGGAAGAAACAAGAAACGGTTACCACACAAATTGAAGAAATATGAAGCTTGAAGACCATCTCACAGCTTCTGGGAACATTCTTTCTCAGCCTCTGTATTCTCTTGATGAATCAGTATCTCTTCTCGATCGAATTGAGAAATTTCTGTCGAAGGTGGAACAATTTCCAATCAATTCCATGCGAAGTTCTCTCACCACTGATGAATGCATTGATAGCAGAGAAGTTTTTGAAGCATTCTAATGATGATGTAAAAGCAGGAGTAGCTGTGTGTATTGGTGAGATCGATAGAATCACATCCCCAGAAACTCCATATGATGTCAGAACAAATGAAGGAGGTGTTCCAACTGATTGTTTCTTGATTTCATATTGAGGGATTGTCAGATTTATGTAGCAGATCTTATCAGAAGAGGATCTTTATTCTTGAAACTATGGTTCATGTCAGATCTCGTGTTCTCGTGTTGGATTTAGAATGCAATCAGATTATTACTTAGATGTTTCAGCTTTTTCTGAGAGCTATAAGAACTGGTCATTCAAAAATCATTTATGAGCTCCTAGAGACAACAATGACTCTTATGTTAGAAGATGGTGAAGATTTGTCTGCAGATGTAATCAATTCTGTTTTGGCTACTCAAAGGGAATGAAGAGTCATTTCCGGTAGCCAAACAATTGGTTGAAAAGATTATTCAGATAAGAAGTATAGAGAGTGACCCATCCATTAACAAAGTAGAATTTAACTTTGTAGAAAAGGAGAGTTTGAGCAAGGGGCTTGACTGCGGACAAACACGGTCAATCAAACCATGGAATCAGCGTTACTAGTTTGGGATAAAGGTTATTGAGAGGAAGTGAAGCAGAGTGTGCCAAGAAAATCCATGGCGTTCTCTGAAGTGAAAAAGGAGAACACACGAGTTCCCGAGACTATTACTGAGGATGATTCCACGAGATATGTTCTATCCAAAAGATGATGCGATAAATAAGAGGGGAATACCTAGATAGTGGAGTCCTAAAATTAATTGGAAGATACAGTGGTAGGAAGGCGGTGAATCAAGATGGTTTTGTCTCGATGTTGATACAGGAAGAGGTAGTGGAAGAGTTGCGTGAAGAGGAGGTGTGGGGTGAGCTCCTGGATTCACCGATGAAGAAGTCGACACTCACAAGGCTGATTGAGATGGAGAGTGGGTCGGCACAAGAATGGGTTGGTACTGAAATTCAAATTATGGCCTATATTCTATGTGGCCGATAATTAACTATTCGAGAAACGAATGGGCCCAGGGCTGTACTGCAATATTTGGAGCCTTGAGATTAAGGAGCAAGATCGTTGGCAGCAAAGGAGACAATGATTATAGGCATACAGCCTCTGCGCTGTCCTGCGGAAAAATGATGTTCTTACGTCACAAATAAATTGATGGACTAGAGGCGGTTAAACCATGTGGATGGAATGTTGCAGCGTTACGAGGAAAGAGGGTGGATGAGTTTAGTGTTTCAGTAATGAAGGAGCAGGAGTTAGGGCTTCATTGTGGGGCGATGCATGTTGGGCAGCGTCAAGATGTGTTGGGGCTGATGGACAGGGCATGTGCTAGGGATATAGTAAAAGAAGGCCCAATTTTAGTTATTCGGGCTGTGGAATTAAGTTTTGGGGTAAATAAGATTAAAGGCATGGGTTTTGGATCTGTAGAAGACATTTAAAGATCGATGATGGAAGAGACGAAATTGATGGTGGATTGCAAGTCGATTATCCCTCCATAACGGCTGATAATTTATACCTCTTGTTGAGAAAAATGGTAAAATCCATTTTCTCCTTATTTTTAATGTGTGTGGGATTTAAAATGATGCAGGACTGTAGAAAGGATGGGTCTCACGATGTGAAGATGGAGATGTGAGTACCACCGGTACAGGCGGGATTTGAAGACTTGATCAATTTGTATACCGGGCCTAGAGTTGATAATTGGAGATTTGAGGGAGCCCTCGGCCAAATCACACTTATTAAGGCTAGAAAATGGCATAACATCCTTTGTGACTTCTGTCGTAAAGCAAAAATAGCTGGTTATTGTTTTGGAATTGAGGTTCAACATGGAGTTTTAGTTTTTCTTGGTCATCAGATTGAGCCAACTAGGCTGGAGTGCTGCTATGTACATGCATCCTGGTGGATCATCTGGAGGGGGGAAACTGATGTGAACAAGGCTATCAGAGTCTATCATAATGCCTGGAAAATTGAACCTCTTTTAGTCAGGACATTGATTGGTAGGGCTGAATGTTTTGACATAATAAACAAGCGAAAACAAATATGGACTTGGTTATTACAGTCCAGATTGTGGCTCCATCAAGAATTGAGCTCCTATATGGGAAAAAGGACTGAGTTTGGATTTTTGTGGGATGAATGGAATAGCAGCACGACATAGTGCTTCGCTTTATGGCAGGAAGGATACTCAATTTGAAGTCAACCGACTTATTAATTCCAGCCTTGAGGACAAGGCTTGTTTTCAAGAGGGCGGTATTGTTATGGACCTAACTGTGTTGGGCCAAAATCAGCTGCTACTAATGAAGATAATTTTAGAAGTAGTAACTTGGGAAAGGGGAAAAGGGATTATAAAAAGAAAGGAGTTGGTTAGAAATGGGGTTGTCGTTTATTATGTTTTCTCTCATTTAACTAGCTTTTGGTAGGGAATAGCTTTGCTGGGGAATTGAAGGAAGTAAAATTCCGAGCCAACTCTGGGAAAATTATAGAGTATCATATATATTAAACTCTATTACGATGATTTCCTTCTTATTTACTTGTCTCCGTGGTTATTTCTTTGTAAATCATTTCGGGGTCGTAACATCAAGTGATCTTTACGACGAGTGTATCTGGGTTGCAGGGGTTACAAGCGTTTTTATAAAAGGACACTTCTGGAAACATCGGACTATCTGAAGGATGATTGCCTGCAAGTTCATTGCTGTGTCGGGGTTGTCAGATCCCATACAGAGGGACCTAAGGTCTACAGTATACCATTACCACCGTCAGACATCGGTCAGCATTTCGGACATCTGCTGGAAAGTGGAAAAGAAACTGATGTAGTTTTCGAGATTGATGGAGAAACCTTTTCTGCTCACAAGCTGGTACTCGCTGCTCGTTCACCAGTATTTAGTGCTCAATTATATGGCCCCATGAAGGATCAAAACACACAGTGCATAAAAATTGAGGACATGGAAGCACCTGTCTTTAAGGTTGTCTACTGCATTTTCCCCCCAAACGAATATCACATTATTTTTGCATCATTAACTGATTTTTTTAACTTGTTTACTTCTTAATAAGATAATTGTTGTTATTATTTTTTTGTGGGGGTATAATGTTATTATCTATTTTCGGACATGTATCATTGTTGCAGTCCACCTTTTGATTTGGGAACATAGCTTGTAAATGTTATTTGTGCCTAGATCTCGAGCTTCTAATTTTACATTTTAACATGAAATTTTTGTTTTTAACTGAAAACTGGGCCAAAGTTCAGTGGGTTCTTGAGCTGAATCATTTCATATTTTTTATAATGGGGATAATTTACTTGTTAGCACTTGAGGTTGCCTGTTTTCATTATCATGTAATTTTACCTGTGTGTGGGCCTTTCTCTGAGAAATGTTATCAAATTAAGGAAGTTGGTCTTATTTGTTTGTGAGGTTTACCATTTTAAACGTTTCAAGTAAGGAAAAAAGATAGCAATCAGATTCCCATTCTTTTGGTTTGTTATTTAATTTAATTGTTAAGAAAGATTCTTAAAAGCTGAGGCGAAATAATCAAAACCCAGGTTCTCTGTGAAAGAATGTTCTTATGGTAAATAAACCAAAATTTCAATGGTAAAGGTTGGCTGAGGATGATTTGTCGATAATATTCTTATGTTATGCCTTGTACATACCTTATTGCCTCTAATTCTGCTAAAAATTATATATTTCCAATTATGTCTTCTTCCCATTGACCGTTGGGGATTTTGTTTTCAACCATCTGTCTATCACATGATTTTGACATCAAGACAGTTTCCTTGTGTTTTTATGTCATCTCTAAAGCTTCAATTTGGATCATTCTTCACGTTCCTATCTTACACCTTTTACATCTCAATTTCACTTGCTTATTTTTCAATCAGTTTTTGCATTTTATCCTTTTTATCTCGTACTCATTTCTCTGAAGATATCCATTATGTATCCCATGGCACAAGTCCTACACCCATGCTCTGTCATTGGACTCGTCTTTGTGATTTTTTTTCCAAGCTTGGATCATTATGCCAACTTTGTTGAAATAATAGCTTGATTTTTGGTTCTTCTAAGTAATTATCTCTATACTCTGCGTCCTTCCTTTATACCTTTTTGTTTATTGCAGGCTCTACTTCATTTTATGTACTGGGATGCTCTACCTGACCTTGAAGAGCTTACCGGTTTGAACTCAAAATGGGCTTCAACCTTGATGTCTCAGCATCTGCTAGCAGCTGCTGATCGGTATGGCTTAGATAGGCTCAGGTTGCTATGTGAGTCTTACCTATGTGCAGATGTTGCTATTCATACTGTGGCTACAACTCTAGCATTGGCTGAACAGCACCATTGTTTCCAGTTGAAATCTGTGTGCCTAAAATATGTGGCATTGCCTGAAAATCTTAGAGGTAATTGTCGTGTTCACTCTAGTTCTAAATCCTAGCTGAATTCTGAATATATTATGAATGGATGTGTTCTACTTGCTACCTGGCTGTAATCTACCACCATTTCGGCTTCAGAACTTGACTGTTGGTGCTGTACTATGATATTATGCTAGTTTTGATGCCTCTTGAGAATAGTTACGATGGATTCCTTGAACAGCCTGCATTATTAGCCATATCACTCATATAAAGGTGGATTTTTTTTAGGTTGAGTCTCTTGTGGGTTTGTTGACATGTACCATAGAATTATTTTTGGTATGTCTTAGTATTATCTCGAACTGTTATGTTCCCAGTACAAGATTAATGTTAAAAATCAGTTTTACTCTATTCGAGTCCTCCATATTTGTCCAAATTGATTCTGACAAGTTGGTGTTTCGTTCTGCAGCTGTTATGCAGACTGATGGTTTTGATTACTTGAGAGAAAGTTGCCCTCATGTCCTGACCGAACTATTAGAATATGTTGCTAGGATCAACGAGCATTCTATTGCACCGGGGAAACTGAGCCCTGAAGGTATTCTAGACGGAAGTGATGTGAATGGTCGACGCGTGAAGCAGAGACTGTAGAAGCTTCATGTGACTGGTAATTATCTAATAGCTGAGAAAGAGAAGAGAGTAGCATAGAATCTTCACTAAAAAAAATTTTCCAGCTCCAATGGCCAGTTGTAAATGTAATATTTCTGGGTTGCTTATTCATACAAACAACCGAACAGGAAACTCTGGACTATGTTGTCAATTGTATTTACTGAATGATTGATGATTACGAGGGTATGATATTATTTATTTGACAATTAAACCGATTTGAGATTTTGCTAGATCGAAATTGAGCGACGGGTCTCTTCTTGATAAATATAAGTAAGAAATTCATCGTGTTCTTTAATTTTATGAGCATAATCAAAGTTCTCACCATATGTATTATGTATATTTTCTTAGAACAACTACAGCTAAAACAAGAGAAGAGGGCGAACATACGAGTAAAATAAAAAATCTGTCTGAAGAGAACTTGTTTAAACGTACAATTTACAATTATACAAACAAACAAAAAATTTATTAACAAACAAAATAAAATTATTATTATTGTTATATGTTGCGATTAATATTTTTTTATATAAATTTATTGGATTATGACACAAAAAGAAATATGGAAAATAGCAATATATATTTTTTTTTTAAAAAAAATATAAACTTGTCAAAAATCCTTTTTTCTATCAAAAATTTTTTAAAAAAAAAATAAACTTGTCAAAAATCCTTTTTTCTATCAAAAATTTTAACAATCAAACAAGCATAAATTATGTATACTGAAGCTCAAAACAATACCCTCATATTAAATAGGTATATTTGATATTTTGTGAGTGGGTCTCATGTGAGACCTTCTCACGGAAGATTCTAATATGTGAGACGGGTCAACCTTACTCATATTCACAATAAAAAATAATACTCTTAGCATAAAAAATAGTATTTTTATGGATGACCCAAATAAGAAATTCGTCTAACAAAAGACCGTCTCACACAAGTTTTTGTCATTTTGTAATTGTAATTGTAATTGTGATGAGAATAAAATTTACAAAAAATAAGTAGTGTATATCATTTTTTTTCTATAAATTATTTATTTAAATTCGTGATAACTTGTGCCAAGGGTCAGTTAAAAAAGTAGGAGTGAGATAGAAAGTATTTAAAAAATAAAGACTCTGACTTTTTTTTTTAAGAAACAAGGAGTTGACTTTTGATTATTATACTAACAGCAATTAAACTTAATTAACTCTCCTTTTTTTTCTTCTCGATCGACACACATCTTCTCTCAATTAAAATTTACGAGTCTCTTTCCCCAAATCGAGATATTGAATAGACCCAACAACCAATGGTCGACCAAAACTTTGGTCGACCAATTGTTGGTCACCAAGCAATTTGGTCTTTGACTAGACCTTGACCAAATCAATGATCGATCATTGGTCGACCAAAAGTTTGATCGATTCACGCTTGTGTCGACTAAAACGTGATCAAAATTTTCTTTTTCAATCAGTCGATCGATCAACGAAAATAAACAATAAATCGAAATAAATGTTAATATTATCTGATTATTAGTCATTACGTCGATTTGTGTTAAGAATTATAATCGGAAAGGAAATGAAAATGGGGTCGACGGAGAGGATTTAGGTTGAGTCGACTGATGAGAATAAATTACGTGTTTAAAATAAATATATATATATAATCAAATTTAATGATATATTTACACTTAAAAATATTTAAATAAATTGAGAAATAGATATTTTTTTTAAATACTTCATGATACACTTCCTTTTCCCCAAATTCCCCCTTGTGCCAAGAAGGTTTCTTCTCTTTTCATTCCACACTACAGAGCGAGTCGCCTGCTATCCCAGAAAATGGTATGCTTATATTTTTATTATTCTCTGTTAGCTCTTTGTTCTTATCTTTTTCTGCAATTTGCAGTTGTTCTTCTCATACTTCAAGGAATTGGTTGGCAGAGAAGTGACGGTTGAATTGAAGAACGATTTAGCGATCAGAGGGACCCTTCATTCGGTGGATCAATATTTGAATATAAAGCTCGAAAACACCAGGGTTGTTGATCAAGACAAGTACCCCCACATGGTGAATCTCTATTTTCTTTTCCATCAATTCGTTGATTTGGGGTTTAGGGTTTTGTTTCTTCACCCATAATGTTCTTCCATATGTCTGAATTTTGATTTTTTTTGTTTACTGTTCCCGTTTGCTATTCGGGTGTGATATCACATTAAATTACTATGGTGGTGCAACTTTTTAGCTTGTAATTTCTTTCTGCGATTTTAATTATTTTTGGTATGCTTCATGTCAAATGGGCTAGGATTTTGATTTTCTTCTATCTCTTACCCTAGCATTATGCTAAATCATTCGTTCTTGGGTTGATATACTGCCCAATTCCTCCCTTCCCGGATTGTTGGTAACTAGAATTTGACGAGTGTTCTACTTGAGTTTAGTGTCTTTTGACTTAAAGTTTTGTCGTTTTCACAATTATTTCAAGTTTTTACTCATTACTGGGTTGAGTGTTTTGTTTTCACATTTTCGTATATTTTTTCCAGTTTGTTGTCATCATAAATTGGAGCAAGCATTTGCGTTGTTCTTTATGTGGTTTTCCTGTCACTGTTTGGGGATCTTGGTTATTGCTGGTCGTATTACTTTTGGTAACCCTTTGAAAATAGTTTCAATCAACTTGTCAGCTTTGAAACTGGTAGTGATGCTGCAAATGCAGGATATTTTCGTGTTTGCAGTTTCATAATGCGAACTATCACTCTACTGTATATTGTGAAATTGGGCTAATCAAAATCGTATTATATATACGTGATATATCAAAGTGATGCATCTTGTCATTTATAATGCATTCAAAGACTCATGATTTATAACGTGGTTGAAGCATGAATGATGAGTGAATAACTGTGTTCTAAAGTACTTCAGTGATTTAGTTCATGTCAAATAAGGTAGTTGTGGGTGGCTTCTTACTATTTTGTTCTTGTTTCTATTTTCAAGGTCACGAGTCTAAATATATCCCGGTCTGTTTACAGTACTGTTTGATTGAAGCAAAATCATCAAATGAGCACTAGGGGCCTCCAAGTGGGGCAGATTGAGAGAAATGGGATGCATGAAAACATCATTTATCACTGGGCATGCATGTTTTCCTGCTCATGGCATTGGTGTTTGTTAATTATGTTCTGTGGTTCATTTTCCCGCTTTAATGATGGATTGATGTTATCATATCTATTTGGGCAGCTCTCTGTACGTAATTGCTTCATCAGAGGATCGGTGGTTCGGTACGTCCAATTGCCACCGGAGGGAGTTGATGTGGAATTGCTTCACGATGCCACTAGAAGAGAAGCTCGTGGCGTCTAGATTCTCTTTACTATATTCTAGTGTGATGCGTTCAGACATGTACTCATTCTTAGTGGAAAAGTCATAACCTATTTCATTTTGCAGTTGTAAGGATAATTTCGTTGGAAGAAGATGTGATTTTGATCAGCAGTTGGTTTTTGAACTTCTTTAGCATGATCGTCTTGTAGTAATCTTTCTCATTTGCGTGTTCTTGTACAATAGACACGAAGAACCTGATAATATGGTCACGAGGGTTGAATTCTTCATTTGCAGCTATTATTGTTACCTGGATTTAGCTTAAATGCTTTGACCAAATGCCGCTTCCCACCAGAAATTATTAGGATGCATGTAAAAAATCGGGAGTTTAGAAATCGATCAACAACCGTGATTATAGAAATCGAGAAATCAAACATTTTGGTTCGAGTTTCCACCCAAGCATGTTCATTTACGAGACATAAATAAGATATCCGTCTCATAAAATACGACCCATGAGACCATCTCACACAAGTTTTTACCTATGAAAAGATACCGAAAGAGGGTTCGAGTCGATTTTGATTTCATTCTTAATCAAAACCAATTTTTATTTGTTTTGTATTTATTCTCATCCTATTTAATATTTCAATTATCAGAATATAACCTATTATTCATTAATTCTAAATAAAACAAATATATTGGGGTATTCTACAAGTTTTCTTACAATAGGCTAAAACTCGCAATTCACCTGTCAGCAGACCATTCTTCGGCTTCAGCACAACAATGGAACCCGATGAAGATAATCTCAAAACTTCAGTAATAAAGTCAAAAAGGTTTAATCTGCCTGCATCGCACTTTATGACTCAGGTTTATTTATGTACAGCTTAATTTACTATTCTATTGCTTGTAGGCATCCATATATTGCTGGCTTGTATATGTGCCGGGGATGTGAATTTTAACGTCACTGTGTTATTATAAATTGGTGATAAATTTTTTTGTTTTTTTGGATGGCTTGGAAATTGAGCATATTCGACTTTCACTTTAGGCAAGATTATGTCGGCAAATTAGGTGCATTAATGGTAGCAGCAGACAAGTGCATTAATGGTAGTGGTTGGATGTCATCATTATGCAGCGGAGAGCTCTATATAAAGCTCCATCCTCTCATTATAATGTATCTCATTCGAGTTTTTCCATTTGAGTGTTTAGTTAAGTTCTTTTTATTTTATTGAGACAAATGGAAAGTAATTATGTATAGTGGTACATGGGTACCAGATATCCATCTAGTTGATCCAAACTCCTGAATGATGGCGGCAAAGACTGTAGTCACACCTGAGGCAACTGATAATAATAATAATGTAATTCAATGTAGATCTTTCTGATCATGTTTTGTGGTGCATACACGTTTTCAGTGGGTCAGTGAAGTTCAGGTTAAGAATGAATCTTTGTTTAGATTCTTTAGGTTTGAATCGTAAGAGAGAGGAGAATTTGTAGTCTCATTTTTCATGGGAAAGGATGTGAATGGATTGATGTGTTTTGTGTTCTAGAAGATATCCTATTCAAGGATATTAATCCTTTCTTCATTGCAGGAATGTCAATTTATTTTCCTGAGGAAATTGAAAGCTGTTTGAAACAAGTTGAAAGGACTTGTGTGAGATGAGATGTTTTGAGTGTGACAACACTTTTAAAGGTGACAAATACTGAGACCTGGAAACTTGACCCTGCTTTTGGCTTTATCCTTGATGAAAATGCGAAATTTGAAAAGGCTTTTTCTGTGGTAGGAACACACCTTGAGACTTTGAGTGCTATGTATATATATATATTTTTTTTTGGTGTTGATTTCGGACATAATTTATTATGGCCTGTTGAATCTTTCCAAAGATGTTTTTTTTTTTTGCTGTTCATTGATGTTAAGGTAAGATTGTGATGAATATTACATAAATAAAAAACTCTGGAGGACAGAGTGGAGAATATTTCCATAGTTTAATCTCTTTTTGGCTCTCTCATGCTTAGATGCAGTGAGATATGAATGTACGATGCGATACCGTGATTATGTTGCATATTCTAGTTCAAAAATTCTTTATCCATATCAAATTATGGTTTTCTCGTGTTACGTCTTAAAAGAATATAACTTTTTATTCCATAACTAAAACTTGATTTGATCAAATTTAGATAGTTAAATCTTTATTTCTAACATGTGTTTCAATTATTGGACCATGATATGGTTTGAGTGTAACTTATGAATAAATGCGCAACATGTTTCAAACAATACAAGAAAAAGGAGCATCTTATCGCGCATATGAAAATCTCTTCTCACTCTATTCACCAGCCGAAATGTGGGGTGTGTCAAAAGCACTGCAAATCCTTTGAATCGCTGAGGGAGCACATAATTGGTGAAATATGTTGTTATTTCAATTGGAATAATATGTTTATGTTGATTTTGGTTCTTGTTTTTCATAGTATGTTGTTAAAACATCTAGATCCACGAGCAATAGAAATGTTCAAAAACTTTTGCTGAAAGAGGTTGCAAAGTCTGCGTGAGAATTTTTGATAGCCCAGTCCATCTCAATGAACACCAGGAGTTATGTTGCCTACCTGCGCCCCTGCTCGTCTTCTGGGTGATTGACAAAAATATTTACTACCATGACAATTGACTAGAATATCTAGAGCAACAGTATCCTTTTGTCCGCAGTTGAAGTTCCTAATTGTTCGGAAATTTAGTTGGTGTGAGAAGGTGATTTTGGAAAGTAGATCCATTATTTTAAAAAAATGGGACACCATCTTTGATGTTGTAGGAACCTTGGTTCCTGGTTTCTGATGGAATGGAATAGCTGCCAAAAACTGGTCTCTATTTATTAGATGCATATGAATTTTATACTCTACATATTGTTATTCAAGGAACAACGATGATGAATCCTTACGTGGATTATCAAATTCATGATCCTCTGGCTATTGTTGAAAATGTTATTCATCCTGTGGTAGTCGCCATGGATTGTGAAATGGTTGGATGTGGAAGTGATGGATCGCTTGATCTCTGTCTAACGGTATGCCTTGTTGATGAGGATGCGAAGCTAATTTTCGACACTTACGTGGTACCTCAAATTCCAATCACTAACTATAGGTATCTATGTCCTGTGCATTTTTTATATTTAAAGGATACATGAGACATTGATGATTATGTTAGTAGCCAAGCTCACCGATTGTGGTTCTAAACAAAACTTTTGCGTCAGGTATGATGTCACGGGTATCACATAGGACCATTTGAGAGATGCTATGCCACTTAAGGAAGTGCGAAATCAAATTCTCCAGATACTCTACAATGGAGAGTCAATTGGGAGATTACGATTGAATGGTGTAAAAGCTCAAGTTCTAGTGGGGCATAGCGTTCAACATGATTTAAATAGTTTGAAAATGAATTATCTTGATCATCTGCTGAGGTGAATTCATCACATGGTCACTACAAGGTTGCATCACCATATTCATAGCACAACATCTAATTGATTCTTCTCGCAAGCAAGATATTCGAGCATAAGTTCTAAATGAGGAACAAATCTGCTATAGTATAGATGATAGTAAAATTCTGCAAAAAACTTCAAATTCTAAGTGCACGACTGTCCTCCAAAGCAAAGAAGGAAATGAAGTATGAAATGAATTTGAAGTTCTGTGTTTTTTGGTGGGGGGAAACTTTAGCTGTCCTGGCAATGAAGTTTTGTAAAAGTCCTTGGATAGACTTAGTACTATGTTACTCTTGTCATTTCTCGCTTTGATCATGCTCTATAACTTCTAACAAAATGAAGGTTTTATATAAATAAAAGAAAAACAGTGACGACGTTTGAAAAGTGAAATACAAGTTATACCTACAATAATGCATTTTACCTTTCCCGTGTTTCAATGTTCTCACTTCTGGACATTCTTTTCCAGATGCAAATTATACCTATCATGATGTATTACACTTTACTTGTGTTTAATCTTTTTCATGTTTCTTAACATTCAGGGATACAGCAATGTATCGTCTTCATGATGAATCTTGTGAGCCATTCGCTCAAGCAACTCGTCAAGATGTATCTTGGGTAGGCTATCTTTGTTTTTGATATGGAGCTGTCAATAATGTTTTATCCATTGTAGCATATCTCATCTGTATCAATGTTAGCAAGACATGCAACAAACCACAGATTTTCTAGAATACAGCTTTTAATGTCGCAGCAATTTTCGCTTGTCACTTAATGCTTGTTCACCGCACAATGTCAGAGCCTTTTCATTTCATGATGTGATATTTTTTGATTTTCTAACTGAATATTTCATAGGTGTCTGATTTATTTATAGATTGCTCTGGCACATTCATAATAGGACAAGTGATGTAGAGATAGTGTGATTGCGGATGTAACACCAAGTATTATTAAAGATTTTTGCTATTATCGCAAAATAGTATACTCAATACAAAGAGAAATAAAACGGCATTGGTGTGGCAGGTATGATATCCAATTAGAGATGCATGATCCTTACGAAGATTATGTATCGGTACGTATAAGATATTACCGTTGGATTTTATATATAGTGTCCGAAGAAATACTGACTATAAAATTTATTTTCGATCAAATCGAAACACAGCGGAAGCGATTACATAATTTCATAAATTATAATCGAACATATGAATATAAATTATTGATGAATTTAAACAAAACTATTTACTAGAAGACTAACCTCTTTTAGTTTTTCTCCTTTATGTAAATCCAATATGCGTATAAATCACAGCCTTCCAATGCGATCCTTCCTATCGACGGGAGTGTGTGGGCACTCAAAAAAAACGCAAATGCCAGAAATCAAATTTTTATTTTGTTCTCTACTTTATTTTCAACTCATGAAAAGGTGGAGAAAATGTTATTCTTTTAAGAGACCGTCTAGGATCTTATTTATGTTAATTCAAAACCAAGAGTCCAAATCTAATTCCAATTGGGACTCCAAAATTCGACCATATCATCTAAGATATTGCCAAGATTTGATTTGGTTTGAATATTATATTTTATGCCTTTTAAAACTATTTTTAAAAGTTATCAGATTTCTAAAATCTTATCAAAATAAATTAGAATCTTATTCTAACTTATTTAGATGTTAAATAATATCTAAATTTTATTCACAATAAATTAAAGATATTAAATAAGATTTCTAGTATCTTATCAAAATAAAATAGAATTTTATTTTAACTTATTTTCAGATAGCAAATAATATCTAAATTTTATTCACAATAAATTAAAGATATTATCAACATCTTTTGAATATTATCATAATAATTCAAATCTATAATTATCTCATAATTATAATTTAATATAATTAATATCATAATTAATTATATTTAGCTCCAAGCATTTGAAGTTATGGAAACAATTTTTCATGTGATTTCTAAATTACATTTCTAGCTCGTCATTAATTTGGAAAGGCGTATCGGGGATCATGGACTCATAATTAGAAGCTCCAATAAATTGGATAAATAATTAAACTCTTTAATTAATTTACTAATTTATTAATTCCCTAATTACTCCACTAAAATTATGGAATTGCAGTCTTCTTCATTAAGAAATATTTTACTCTACAAAATCGAGTAGTTCATTGATATAATCATTACATATGGATTAATCTTCCATAGACAATTCGTAACTAAAGCTAGGAATTTTCCGTTTACCTCTTCAATTACTTCTTATCCTCATTTACCATTAATTCGCTAGTGAGTGGTTCAATTTATAACTTGATTATAAATTAGTTGGGTCCATCACTCAGTTCCAGAATTAACAAATGAGGGAATCGTCTTTCTACTTCTCGCAAGAAGGAATGGATTCCATGTATGTGAATTCATATTCCTAGCCATTCATTTCAAATATAAATCTAAAATGTAAGTATTGAGAATGAACAATCGCAAACATTAAACAAGCAAATTAAGAATCATATTGAAATGAACCTGAGTTTATAATCACTTCAGGATTAAGATTTGTCCATATATGATCATCTTTATGATTTAATTTGAATTTCATAGTAACAACGGAATTTATTATGAAATGACTAATTAAATTAGTCCAAGTCATACATAATCTCATTATATGTAAATGTTTCCATCTAGATGTCACAACATCGACGATCCGAATACCACATTATTGATGCTTTAATTAAATATCCATACTTTAATTAATTCATCACTGACTTAATTTAAGTTTATTATCCATAATTTTAATCATCTTGTATATATAACTCTTATATATACTAAAATTATGATTACATTCAATAAACTAGGGATTTTGCTACGATATTAATGACAATAACATTTTCATGCAAACATGTTCAATTATAAATGTCGCTTTCATTAATAAAAAAAATATCTTATTTCAATTCTTTAAGGACACTATCCCCAACAATTACGGTCTCTTAACCACCCTACTAGAAGATCAGAAATACCACGAATCGCTCCAAATCTAGCCAATGCTAACGATTCTTGGAATTGCAAGGCGCTTGTGAATGTGACAGCCGGTGGCAAAAACTCCCACAGTTAGAAATAGAAGTTGCATTTGTTGAAATGGGTGCTGATACTCAATTACTTGCAAGACTCAGTATAGTTATTCTTCCCATTTTTATTCTTAATGCATACAGTTTGTTACAACGAAAAGGGCTAATGCTTGCATAAATTCCAGCAAATGCAGTATTCATCTAAAATATACTTAAAAAAACTAATTTCAGACTCAAAACAATTATGGCCACTAACAATTTCAAGTTGATGACCAATCCTTTTTCCTTGTGGGCCAGGCAAAGGAGACAAAGATTACAACTTTTGCTTTGTCATCGTCATGTTTTTCTTCCCTCGTTCATACTATATAAAGGAAAAATGTATAGTTCATTACTACATAGGTTACCCTATTCCTCTGAAACATATATCAAGAGAAAACTGCAGTTTTTGCATAAACATGGCTTCGAGTTTGGTTTCTTTAGTTAGAAGTTCCAAAGTCGGGTCTGTCAGATCGTTTCAGCGTTGTTCAAAGCAAACCAGACAGCAACGAGCACGCCTTTACATCATATGGAGATGCACAATGTTGCTCCTATGCTGGCATGATTGAAGGGCGGTGATAGACGACATTTATCATTCATTTTCAGTAGAAAACCATTAAACTCCATCTTCTTCTTTTTTAAGTTAGATACTGATTCTCGAAACGTTTTTTCGACTTAATTCTTGAGTCTGTCATGATTTGAAGCTCTTGCGGTATTGATGTATGCATATGTGTATGACCAGGGTCTTGGTGGAGTTCTGGTATTTGGGTGTCACGTATAAAATAAATCAAGTTTTATTTAGCATTTTTTGGGAAGATAAACATATGGAATCAAGAAAATTTATATTGCACTTCTGATAAAAAAAATTTAAATTATTTGAGCAGAACATGCGACCACAGTCGATAATGAAAGAATTTTGTTTAACATAATAGTAACTATCATGTGTATAATATGTACTAGTTGTCTCGGATTTTATAACACCTTGTAACAACATGCAACAGAATAATATAACAAACAAATAAATAACTTAATTAAAAATAACATAGAGATAATTATATACAAGTGAACATACTTGTGCGATGTTTCAGAGATAAATAATCACTAAAAAAAATCGATTTTATAGAACCAATACTAGTGAAGAAATGAAAAACTATTTCTTAACAAGTTAAGTAAGTAAATTGCATCTTAAAATATCACTAACAAAGATAACCAAAACATAAGAATGTAAATATGTGTGACCGAAATTTGGAGCTTCAAAACAATTATTCAATTAACACTTTATATGGGTGTTGTTTTCAAGTGTCCAACACGTCACGACAATAAAGTGAAACAATGATGCTTTGTTTTTGTGAGTTCTTTAGAAAATTCTCTCGAGCTTTATCTATGTTCTCTCGTATCTCGTTCATCTCGTTTATCTCTTGTACAACTATTATTCTTCAATTATATAGGCTTGTTTTGATTTTGATAGGATTCGTTGAATAAATTTCTACAATATAAGTAGAATAAATTTTTTTTTAAAATCATATTCTAGAGGGTGGGAGGACTCGAACCTGAGTCATTACAAACTCTTTTATTAGTAGAGTAATATTTCATTAGGAAACAAACTCTTTTAAATATGAGTAAGTCTTTTGTGAGACATTCTCATAAATCTTTATTCGTAAGATGAGTCAAGTCTGCTCATATTTACAATAAAAAAATATTTTTGACATAAAAATAATATTTTTTCATGAGTGATCTAAATAGAATATTTATCTCACAAAATTGATTCGTAAGATCGTTACACTGAAGTTTTTGTGTTTAAATACTAATAAAATATTAATCTAAAGAAAAATACTATGATATTATACATTAAATTATTTTTTATATTAGAAATTAATGAGATCTTTAGTACTGGGCTTGTTCCCAATTTTTTCACCAAAATGCTTGGAAGATCAAAGCTCGCAACTTTTGCTTTCTCGAATCCCCAAGGGCTAGTGCTCTTATCGTTACTCCAGTTCACCGCCTCAATTTCAAGCCTGAAAGTGGTGTGGCGCAAGGACCCGAAACTCGACCAAGCAATTGAAAACGACAAGAAATGGCGGCTTTGCGCGCGGGTTGTTCGGGAGGTTCTAAATGAACCGGGACAGGTCATTCCGCTCCGCTATTTGGAGAAACGCCGAGAGAGGCTCCGTTTACCTGTCAGCATCGAAGTTTTCCTTGCCCGGTACCCGGGTTTATTCGACATCTATAGGGATCGGATTAGGCCCAAATCTGATTTAGTTGATTTCCTTCGTCCTAGTGATAGGATCAACAGGTTTTTGGAAGAAGAGAAAAGGATTCACGAGGAAAATGAGATCTTGATCGTGTCGAAACTGTGTAAATTATTGATGATGGCCAAGGATAGGGTCGTTAGTGCGGATAAATTAGTTGAGGTGAAGAGAGAGTTTGGCTTCCCGAATGATTTTTTAGTGAGATTGGTGTCCAAGTATCCCGAATCTTTTCGGCTACATGGTGCTCCTGGAGAGGGAAAATCGTTTCTTGAGCTGGTTTCTTGGAATGACGAGTTTGCGAAATCGATAATTGAGAAGAAGGCGGACGAGGAATCAAGTTTGACGGGCATCCGTGTTAGGCCTGAATTTAACTGGAAGCTGCCCCGTGGTTTTTTACTCAAGAAGGAAATGAGAGGGTGGGTTAGGGATTGGATAGAGCTTCCTTACATTTCGCCTTACAATGATGTGTCACATTTGGATCAGGCTTCTCCTGAGATGGAGAAGAGATCGGTAGGGGTTTTCCACGAGTTGCTTTCGCTATCCATTTATAAGAGGGTTCCTGTCCCGATCTTGGGAAAGTTTTGCGAAGAGTACAGGTTTTCTAATGCATTCTCGAGTGTGTTCACGAGACATTCAGGGATTTTCTATTTGTCGCGTAAGGGTGGGATTCATACTGCAATGCTTAGGGGAGCGTATAACGGTGAGGAGTTAATTGATCGCGATCCACTTCTTGAAATAAGAGATAAGTTTGTTGAGTTGCTGGATGAGGGGCAGCAACAGCGTGCTGATCAGCTGAAATTGCAGAAAGAAATGGTCCGGAAGAACTTGGAATTGATGGCAGAAAGAAGCAAAGAATTGAACTGCCACAAACTTGGCACAGAAATGCAAAATTGTTGCACTGTTTAAACAAGGCAAGGTCTAATTTTCCCCCTTCCAATTTCAGCATAGTTGCTTGATACCAGAGAGGTGGATGCTCTTTGTTGTTGAAATGCCTGGCATGTATTTCTCAATCTTTTTGGTGGGAACTGTCTTAAATTTAGATCACTTTGTCTTTAATGTAAACTTGCATCAGTTGTGAGAACTTCTAGTAGTTGCTTCCCAAAAATCGAAAAAAGAAAATTGAGTTTGTTAAGATTTATTAACTTTAAAATTTTGCGGGCTCCAAATATTGCATCTCAAATGCTTGTTTCGTCGGAAGCTGATTGAGGAGAGGAAGAGATTTTTCTGATTAAATGTGGTATTCTGCTTAGATATTTTAATCTATGAGCTTAATTTTAAATGTAAAGAATCTAATTCAATCCAAAACTTTATTTTATATACGATAATTGTTCCATATCTTTGCGCCAAGGCATTATGCCAGATGCCACCTCATTCTCTTGATTAAATATGTTGGTTTATAGAATGTTACAAGTTATCCTATACTTTCAAATTAGATATGTAAACTTTGGTTTGGGTAATTCTTGGAATTTGATCCTAGTGAGACCATGATGTTAATTTTTTTTTATCTAAATGATAGGTGGTTCTATATAAATAACATGTGCTCCAAGAATTGGTTCATTTTTTTCCACCTTTAGCTCTTGAGATGATATTGTCACGGTTGAAGATCTAACAATGTTGAGTATTCTTGCTGGTTTTGGATTGTAAATCGGTTTTTTATTATTGAAAAGGTCTCCTTTAATTTATAACCTATACATGAATATCAAGATTTTCTCCCTCTCGGATTTTCTAACGTGGAACCTATATGGTAACTAACTATGCCAAGAAATAATGCCTCACATAATATGAATGATACTTTCTTAGATATTATTAGTTTAATAATCTTTCGTCACACTTGACTCATTTTCTTGGTCTTTTTAGTTGCTTTGTCAACCTAGAAACATACCTAATTGAAAGAAGCATTGAAAGATTATGAATGAATAATTACATACATAGGAGGGCAGGGTTACTTCTAACTCATATCTTTTGTTCTCCACATTTTGCAGATTTGGTGAGGAAGTTCGAAGAACATGGATGGATCCATCATCGCTCTCAAATTGCCTCTGCTTGCAGTGGTGCTTCTGGTACTACATCCAATGACAAAAGGCCAATGGGCACCTTTTAATCGCCCACCACTTTGTGCATCACAGTTTGCATTGGTAAATCATGCATGCTCCAAGTTGCCCTACATGCCAGTCCCTCCACCGGCTCCTCCATCTCCACCACTTCCACCTCCTAATCCCCCATCTCCTGATGGATCAGGCAGTCCACATCATTCGAGTCATGGCCACAGGCACAGGGGTCATAGGCACAGAGAGACACCTATCGAAGAGTGCTGTAGGTGGTTAAAAGAAGTTGACAGCGTATGTGTCTGTGAATTGCTAGTTCATTTACCTCTGTTTCTGATCAAACCTGTGCATAACTACACTGTCACGGTGGATGAAACGTGTTCGGTGACGTTCCAGTGTAATTCAATTCGGGTTTGATATTAAATGAACGTCTGGTAATTGCTACCAAGTAACTAGGAAGATGAAGTCAAGTCCACTACTACGAGTAATTTACATATTTTGAGTTTTCCAAGTTTTTCTTTTTAATA
>NC_133312.1:23576783-23584800 GCF_012295235.1 Primulina huaijiensis
AAATTATCAATAATAACAAAACTAATAAATATTAACTATTATTAACAAAATTTTAATTATATAATTAATTATATAAATTATTATTATAATTGTTGGGTGCAATAATTGTCCCTGTTTGGTAGAACGATCGAACCGTAGTGCTTGAGCTGCTGTGTGGTTTAAAAGATTTGAATTGCACCATTACCACCAGCTATAACTTTTGGTAAAGCGGCAAGCGCTCGATCCTACAATAATACTAATAATAATGGTATAATGATAATGATAATTAAGTAGTTAGTTATTATTTAATTATAATAATACTTATAAACATATCATTTAATTATTAATAGTAACAATTTTAAAGTGACTATAAGAATAGTAATAATAGTTATTATTTATATAATTATAATTATAATTAGTTAAATGGCCCGAATAAATGCGATGCTTGCAAGTTATGTGACGTGGTATAATTAAACCCTCACCTCATGAAAAAAGTAAACATCACAAAAGGCCAGTTGTTATTTGTTTTCACATACGAATATTTCAAAAAAGTAAAATTGAAAAAAAATGATATATCCAATTTAAAAATGGATGGCTAATGGAAGACAGACAAATTCTACATCCTACGCTTGTTAATTAAATATTTATTCTCTTCTCCGTACACGTGAATTTATTGTTTTTTTGGTAACATAGAGAACTAGATATTATATTAAAGTTTAAAGCTTAAAATTAAATTTTAAAACACAAAAATTTATGTTTGTGAGACTGATATCTAATCCGACTTAATTTATGAAAAAATATTAAATATTTTATGTTAAAAACTGAGCATAAAGAACCCATGTTTAATAATATAGACATACTATATTATAATACACGAGAAGCCTAGAATAGGTATTAAATTAAAATGAAAGAGACAAGGATGGATTAGTGGAGGATAACGTTAATATTATGCCTGCCAATACAACCTATATCGCCTACGCCACTCACGCGGAAATCAAAATTTTAATTAGGTCGCACAATATTATATTATATTTATATGGACTTTCCGCTTAAGTTTTTTCACTTTTTAAATTTAATGTGATGTAATGAAACAAAAAAAATCTGTTTTTACCTGAACTGACTCGGTGTTCACTGCTACATCACGCTTGTTGGTAAACAAACACTAGTCAACTTATATTTTAATTTTTAGTAGTTTGACACGAATCAACCATGTAAATATTTACAATAATAAGTAATATTTTAAGCATAAAAATCAATATTCTTTCATAAATGACCCAAATAGGATATCTATTTCACAAAATTGACTCGTGAGAACGTCTCACGGAAAGTTTTTGTGTCGCGTGATAAAAATAACTTCCGTGACCATACGGATACAATTACGATTTGTCTGAACGAACGGTATATCCAAAAAAAAAATTTTAAATTAAATCCAAATGCAATCTCCACCCACCCTTTTCCACATTAGATTTTGGGTGCTTTCGCTGTTGTTGCTGATCTCGAGTGTCTTNTATTATATATCATGCATTGGGATAAGAATTTTATTATATAAAATTTATTAAATATTAATATCCTTGACATAAAACAAATAATATTAAGCTTTGTTAAATTTCAAGAATAATTATTTTGTCATCACTGTAGTAATTGAATCAACAACTTTAGAGTTTTGAGACCGATTATCAACTCTTTTATTTATTTATTTACAAAATAATAATATTTTATTATTATTAAAAAAATGAAAATTCGTGGAGAATATGCGGTTGTGTGTCAGTATCCAATTTCGTACGTGAAAGGGGCCCTCCAAGGAAAGCGGGATACCATTGCTTTTCCGTAGCACGGAAATTTTCTTATTATTAATCAATGGTTTATATCACGATGCCAACCTCGTCAATATTATATTTTACTTATTAAATCTATATTATATTATAATTAAGATATGATGTTTAGAGTAATTAATTTTAATGTCGTGATCTAAAAATAAAAAATACACATGTCAAATTACAAAAGTTCTCTATTTTTATTTAATAAAAAATATTATATGAATCTATTTTTTGTAAATTTGTTAAGCTATAACTACAATAGCTAATCCAAATTTCCACATGTTTTAAATTAATAAAATATTAATTTATCTTTATTTAGAATTTTTATATGATCATAAAAATCCTAATATAAAATTTTTTATTATGAAATCCATAAATTTAAAAGTAACACAAAAATAATAAACACCAAAATTGTATATTACAATATATACATATATACACACGGTCGCATGTCAAGGGATCCTAGTCATTATAATATTTCATGTATTTTTTTTTCAAAACTAGAGTTTTTATTTTGTTATTATCCTTAGTGTTTTTTAAAATAAAAAAATATTCTTACAGATAATATATATTTTGGGGAAAGAAAAATGTATGTTTGATATAAACTAAAAATAGCTAATAAAGAACTCATACTCCACTAAATAATATGCATGAATTCCAAGAAAATTCTTAAATGTATCTTTTTTTAATTCCTTTTTCGTGTTTTGACAAAACTTAAAACCTTTTATTATTTTTTTTAAAACAATCCATAACCCTTTTCGAGACAATTTTTAAAAATATTTTTTGCTAAAAAAAGTACTATTTTGGTGAATAAAATTTATATAAAAAAAACATTTAAAAATCCTGAAACAAAAAAATATGACTTATAGTCTTCGATTTTAAACTATTTAAAAAAATTATAAAAGTAATTATTATTATTATTATTATTATTCTAAGCTCGAATTTATTTCATTTTTTAAAGAAAACATCTTCAGAGAATTAAATGCTCTGATTTAACATGCTTTTGTGCTCAAACTAGTCCTTCGCATTCTTTTTAAGAAATGATATTTTGAACTAGTGCTCGACAGAACTACGACTTAAAAAAAGTATGTAGTGGATCACCTTTCCAAGTTCTTTAAGATTTAAATTAAATTGGCTAGAATTTGAGACACTTCCCTCGCATAATTACAAGAAATGTTCTATAATGGATCTGTAAATAAATTTAAAGCTTTTATTCTTTCTTTTTTTTTTCCCAGAAAAATAAATATATAAAGCTTAAAAAATAATAGAAATAAATATGTGCTTTAGGAGAGTGATATGCTTGTATATATTGAGATGCCATATATAATTAAAATAATATTGAATTGTAAGCAGTAGTGGATGGTGGAGACTCCACGTTTTACACCAAATTTTGTTGCTCATGGAAATGTTACATTTGGTGATTTTTAAATCACCACTCCAATATACTATTGGTTAAATGATGTAATTCAATTAGGTTTGTGTCAAAAAGTGTGAGTTGGGAAATTATAAATGTTATTTGACATGAATAATTTAATGGATTACATGCATAGAATCACCTATGACATAGAGTGTTAGGAGAGAATTGACATTTGTTGGGTGCAATAATATCTTTGTTAGAAGTAATTTAACATATGACAACTAAAATATTAGAGTTCAAAGCGGGTGTTAAAGAGTACAAATTGACTTATTATACTCCTGAATACGAAACCAAAGATACTGATATCTTGGCAGCATTCCGAGTAACTCCTCAACCTGGAATTCCGCCTGAAGAAGCAGGGGCGGCAGTCGCTGCCGAATCTTCTACTGGTACATGGACAACTGTGTGGACCGATGGGCTTACCAGCCTTGATCATCGTTACTATTAATTATAATTTCTGGTAAAACGACAAACATTCGATCATATAACATTAAAATTATGTGTTTTTATTTCTAACATGAAATTATTATTATTATTTATATATTTGTGGCAACTCATAAACCTCTTGTTGGAATATATTTTACCCTATGTTTTGGTAATAACAAATAATATAATCGAACTGTTTTAGGGTCAAACCGTCATTTCTATACATTTAAAGGTTTCTAGTCGTTGGTCAAATACATTATATCAGAAGCTCAAGCTACAGATATTTTCAGAAGACCATTTGTCTTTTAACCAGACCGATTTATTAATGAAGTGAACAAATCTAAACCATTCAAGTCTAACTGCACTACAACTGGTCAGACTTTAGTAGATCGAGGTGGATACTCCAACTCAAGTTGTTCGATGCTATTAGTTAAAATATCATTGCACAATATCCTACCAACTCCCGATTAACATGAAAATTTCTTAAAATGTCAAAAAATTAATCAACTTTTCAGAAGCTAAAAGTGATAAATGCGCAAAAATCAAAGAAGCATTAAATGAGCATTTATTGCAGCGTACGTGACAAGGTCATTCCGCCAGAAGTTAATACAGATGATCATTAAAAAAGTTTTCGATCATTGGAGCTTTTCCAGCCTCAAACTTAATATTAACATGATTTAAAGCTTTTAAATGTCTGCAAATATTCAAGATCTCGAGCACTCATAATCGTTCAAATATCAAGCTGCTCACTTAGCACATGCGTATCTGTCCATATCAGATTTTCAAGGATCAATTTTTGCTACCTTAACCAATTCTAGCCGTTCAAAACTATTTGTTGGAAGTTATTGTTTTTGGTGAACCAAAAGTTCTTAAACAACCAGAAGTTATTGAGTGGTCACTAAGAGTTTCAATTTTGACAGTGATAAGTCCTAATCAAAGGGTTTTTTTTTTTTTTACAAGAGTGTACTGATCGTCCTTTTAAAGGATTCATTCCTAAATGGTAGAAGGACTGTCGTAGGAACGTTTATCTCCGAATATCCATAAAATTCTGTCTCATTATATTTACTTACACACTTTATCTTGTCTGCTTGCTTATTTCTATCCGCCTTGTTAATTGTTGTTTACATTGAATATATACAATATCACTCGTCTATCCAGACTGTTTTCGTACTTATTTATTTTCAGTAGTCCAGCTCAGTCTAACCATTCAAAAAATAGGTTTTATCAGCTAAACACCGGAGCTCAGTTTTGCAAGAAATTTTAAAGAAGTTTATTCATCCCCTCTAAACTTTATTCCAATCCCAACGCTTTCCTTGGAACATTGCGGCATTTCATAGGAGAAGTAAGGAATCGGGAAATGATTATAAATTGGGCAAATAAAAATTCGGTAGTCGGTCGAGATTTTTGTATAGTTTTCCACAAGTTTAAGTCAGTTCTTATTGTTTCCTAGGACTCTGAATTTAACTATCTTGTAGTGTATGTCGACATCGCCACTTTGGTACAGAAAAATTCAATAAGAAGTTTGTCGAGCTCTTTTTAATTAATTAGTTCATTTTTTAAGCTTATGACAAAGTAATAGAGAAACTGAATTGAAGTAAGTACACATGCAGAGATTAACCGACAACAGAAATATATAATATGGACATAACGAACAAATATAGTAAATCTTGCATAACGCGTGTTTATATACGTAACCTTGACGGCAGACTTTTTGGTTCCAAACGATGCATTTATAATTAGGAAGGGTGAGTTTGTTGATCACGACGTCCTTGGTTTCATCTTGCACATCTCATTCTCACGGGATAAGTCTCATGTTGGACGAGCCAGACGGTTGGAGCCAAGGTTAGTCGGATACTTTCCAGGAGAAGGTTATCAGTTGGTTTATTTTATGGGATTTGTGTTATGATATACTCATTTAGGTTGCATAACAATATTATTCAGTTTTGGTTGTATTCCGCTCTATTTTCGGGTTTGTTAAGTCGATTATTGTTTATGTTTCAACAAACCTTAATTATTTCTGATTATGCATGCATTTGTGTTTAAGTAGTAGCAGTTCGGATAAGAGCGCTACAACATTAAAGTTGTGGTTTTTTAATCTCTAACATTAAATTATTTTTTTAAAAAATTACTACAGGCTGCACAGGCACTCGCCCACATCAAATGAAAATATTTTGAATTCTCGTGGGCGTTTAAAGAAAACAATTCATAAATGGGCTCTTACGATTTTAGGATTAGGTCACTTGAAAGCCTTTCAGCCAGACAACAGTTACACAAATATCTAATTAATATCCTTTTAAAAAATAAAATACAATCTAATTAATATACTAAAAAAAAATTTATAAATAGAAGTAAAGCATTCGCATGTATCCATCTTTTGTGCGAAACAAAATACATTAAGACAAGGACCAAACTGATAATTAAGTAGCCTTCTAACGTATTTTTAATGCTCATGTACAATTTAAATTAATATATATACTAAATCGGTTAATTCGATTTAACCGAATTTTTCAAATTAAAACCGAAACCGAACCGAATATGAACCTAATTACTTTGGAAATTCGGTTCGGTCATTTTGCACACCCCTAGAACCAATTCAGAATAAACAAGAACCAATACATTCATACTTTGAAAATATGAATTTAATTGATTTTATAATTTCATTATATCATTATCACATCATTTGAATGATATTATAGAGCTGTATCAATGTTTCCCATAAAAAATATTACCTAATTAAATTTATCAAAATATTTTTTTTATGTATTTAGCTTAAGTTGGGATCGATAGCAAACCATCAAGCAAGGGCTTAATAATATACGTACAGTATATTCAGAACAAAAGAATAGATTCTATGTGACAATTTGCGTATTGTTTCTTTACTCGAATCTGAAAAAGACGTATGAGATTCACATATACTATGATTTATTAATTGCATCGGTGGTGTTTTTAGAAGAGAATCGGACGTCACTTAAAAATCGTTTTATTGGTCAAATTGATTGGACTAATTCACAATTTTTTGTAAAAAAATTTTTGGTTATATATATTAACTGTGTTCTAAAAATCCCTACCTAAGATTTAGGTGGCCGTATGCCTACTGTTTTTTAGAACATTATAGATACTAAGCCTAAATATCTAATTCTTCCAGTTCATTTAAATATTTTATGTAACACTTCTTTTATATCATATTCAAACTCGAACTCAAACTCAAAATCCACAAGTTATTGCTCCTCTTCATCTGTGAATTTTACTTGCATCTTTAACATTTGTCTCAACATCTTCATCTCAACCATCAACAATCCAACCTTGTGCCATAGTTGCTTCAGTAGCAACTAGCACATCCACTCATTTTTTCTTCTTGCCTTCTCTTCTTGTTGAAGATCTTGGTATTGAATTGAACATAGACTAAATTGCTCAACCTTCTGATATCTATTCTATTTTTTTTCTTTGTATAGATCTACATCGAAAAAAAACATTAATATTGAATACATATTAAAAATTTTAATAGTAAGTCACAACAAATAATTAAGTACTTACTCCTTCAAAAGTACTCAAATTTCTTTCACAACCAAAATAACTTGTAGTTAAAGAAAAAAAAATTTGACCATTTTGTACAATTTAGGTACACCATTTCCATAAAGACGCCACCATCCAACTAAATAAACAAATGAAACAATGATAATTAGCAAACCAAAAAACAAGCAATAAAAATTACAAAATAAAGTTAGTTGTAACCTGGATCTTATTTCTTTTATGTACACTGCCTTTGCCAATGCTCTTCCAAATCCAAACTCTTTGTAGATATACTTCAACAACTCCACATTTACTACCTCGCTTGGCTATCAATATCTCGAGAAAGAATGATTTGACACATGTGAAAAGTCCATTCGCGTCCACTTCTTCACTTCCTATGCTCCGGTCGTTTAAAGAGTAATAAGGGTTCAAGTGGTAGGCGGCCAAATGTAGTGGACTATCAAGCCGATTACGATTTATCTCATCAATAATATCAATAATCGGACGATAGTGGAGCTCTTTTTTTTTAAAAAAAATCCACTTTAATCTCATCTATCGTTCTAATTAATTCACCATACACAAAACCCACATACGGTTTCTTTTCCCCATCAACATGACGAATTACCTTAGCTAAAAGAGCAAAAACCTTCAAGCAAAAACTAACTCCATTCCAAAAAGAGACACTCAAAGAGGTATTATATGTCGTTTTTCCCTTTTACACTCTTTGAATGTTTGCAACATTTCATTCTTCACTAGAAACCATAGCTTTCAATTCATTTTTCTTCTCTATCAAGCTTTGTAAAGTTCAAAAAGTGGTTACAAATCTTGTTATTCTCAACCTCGCAATGTCTCTTTTTTTTTTTTTTTT
>NC_133312.1:23584857-23594138 GCF_012295235.1 Primulina huaijiensis
TCTCTTTTTTTTTTTTTTTGTGAACTTCTGCATCATTGAAAATGTCTTGTTATGTGCATAAATAAATATGGTGAAGCATTACATCTTCTCAATCACCTCTTTGAATTTAGGTTGGTTCCCAATTCCTTGAAGCATAAGATTCACGGTGTGAGTTGCACATGAAATCCAAAATATATGTGGCCTCTTCTCCTTTAACAAATCTTTCGCCGCCATATTATTCGAAGCATTGTTCGTTACCACTTGAACTACATTTTGTGGCCCAACTTCTTCGGTGAAGTTGTCCACATATTCAAATATATAATTCTCGGTGTATGCTTAATCTAATGCTTCCCTAGAAGAAAATAAAGTTTTGTATTCCTTACAATTGACACACAAATTCATAATACTTATTCTTTTCTAGTCGATCCAACCATCGGTCAAAATTGATCAAACATTCAAAGCTAGTTCTTCTTCTTTCTTTTTTAATAGACTTTTAGTTCTTTCTACCTCTCTTTCAGTAAGGGATCTCTTAATAGCTATTGACTTGGAGGACAATAACCCGGTCCAAACTGACAAATCGCTTCCACAAACCTCTTGAAGCTATCATTGTCAATGTCATGAAAAAGAATACCAGAATCATACACCCATCGAGTAAATAGGTTTCTTCTTTTCTCTAGACTCCATTTGTCTTCCTAATATTCATCAAGAACAACTTCTTCTCTCACCCCCGCTTTATTTGTATTCCTTTGTTTCTTTTTTGTTCTTGTTTCTTCAATTACATTCTTGCACTTCACTTTATCCTCGTCCGATGAATTCTTATACAGGGCAACATTTCCCTTGATGGGCAATATGTTGTTTCAACTGATAAATTTCACCGCTAGTAATTTTAACACAAAACTTACATTTCAACTTATTCAAAATTTTAGGATCACTGAGTCCGCAAATTCCCATCCAACATCTTTCGAATTACGCTTCAAAGAGTTATCTCCCTCTGTCTTCGATATTGAATTAGTTGCATCAAAAGACATATTACCCTCCATTTTCCTTCAGAAATACTGATGTTTGTTCTAAAAGCCTCGGAATATCCTTTTCTTCCTTTTCCAATAGATTAGACAAAAAAAAGCTGAAAAAATTTGATTATGAAACAAACAAAGTTACATTTTATGTGTAATCACCATACACAACAATGTTAACATCATATTTAATTTTAGAGTTTATTTCATTATAAGTTTGGCTAGATAACCTTGGTGTTATAAAATTCTTACGGTACACAGCTGAGGACTGACAAATTTCGAGAAACAAATACTGAATTACCAAAGCAATGTAAACAACTACATTATCAAATCTGAAACAAAAAATAAACACACAATGCAGCAACTACCATAAGAAAAAACAAAAAATATTAAAGACAAAAAGAATCACAAACTAAAATAAAGAGCTTCAAAAATGGCTCAAGTACACAACCAACTATCATTACAATAGATCATGTTACTATTGATATTATATAATAGCAAAAACTCCACAAATGAACATAAAGGAGATTCGAGTAATCAAGTTCACAACTTTCCAAATTCTATAGAATGAGTAAAAAGACATTTCACAAAAAAAAAAAAAAAAAAAAAAAAAAAAAAAAAAAAAAATTGAAGACGGATTCAGAATGTAAAGTGGAGGAAAATAAAAAAACAAAGTAAAAATTTCATTATCACAAAACAAACCTCACTAAATCGATCAAGCCGAAATAAACCTCAAACATCCACAAGGAAAATTTTGGCCAACAAAATGACTCTCATTCTTTTGGCAGATTTTCTCTAAAATGTCAAAAGACTCGAAACAAAATTAATGAGCAATAAAATTTAAAAACATAACACACAGCTCACCACTGGAAGACTCTGGAGGACTTGACTGGCAGGAGTGAGGGCGGTCGACGGCAACGTGAGCGAGGAGACGAGAGAGGTGGCGGCCGATAGCAAGACGATTTTTCTTGCAGCTTCTTGTTTCTCTGTGCTGCTTTTGTTCTCACTTCTACCCTGTTTAGTATTTAAGTTTTAAACTTTAAAGTGAGAGAATATTTTAATTTTATTATTTTGAACCGTTTAGATGGTCGATTAATTTAACGTAGCCTAGCCAAAAGTTGACGATTTAGAACACTGAGTATTACAACTTATTTGATTTTTTTAAATTTTAAAATTATTTATTTTTGTTATTTAAATATATTATTTATTATGTTATATTATTATTTTTTATTTTAAGATAGACAATTCGATGACAATCCGGTTACCAAAACATTGCATTGAATGGCCCAATACCCTTAAATAAAGCCACCCTCTCTTCTTCTGAATACCGCCTCTCTTTCTTCTGGTGTCTTTGTAACTTCTCTTGTAAAGAAAAGGAAGAATGGCTAGGAAAAGGAAGGCCGGAGATGTTGGAAAAATGGCCAATAAGGTATGCAATATTGCAGTAAAATTAAACACACGTTTAACTCAAGATTTGTGGGTATATATTGCTTTTGTTCTTCGATGATAACGTTTCTTGGAATGTCACTTTCTTTCCTTTTCCACCCTTTTAAGTGCATTGTTTTGATGTCATGCAAAATTCTTGAAAACCGTATCCAATCTTCTGCTATGACTCTTGAATCTTCTCGTAAAGAAGAAAGATATATGTTTGTTCTTGAACAAAGGGAACTGGGGTTTGATTGTGTGGACTACTTTTCGTATTTTGGATGCTAAACTTTTATTTGTGTGTCCAATCTGAAATGTGGGAAAAAAGAGAAAGATAGAAAGGTGAGTCTCGCTTTGCCTGTAAACTCTCTGTTCTACTTTTGCGCTTTTTGAAGCTTCTTCGTTAGGTTGAATGACTAAAGATATTAACTTGAAGTCCCACTCCAAGGCTTTGGCACTGTATGATTCTAGGTATCAATGATTCAGTTTTATATTTTTGCATTCCAAATGAATAACAGTCGGTTATACGTTTAAATTCGGGATCAAAGTGTAGAGGTTCACAGAAATGAAATTTTCCCCTCTACATTTGGTAAGGGCCTTTCGTTTTCCTAATTTATAGCTTTCTGAAGTTTTCTACATGGTTGGAAAGGGTCATTGTTGGTAGCCTCATAGTAACGCAAGGTACTACATTTAAGGTTGCGGAATTTTCTTTTGTTTGATTGATGGTTATGCAATTTTTGTTTCCTTTACGCTCAATTGGTGGTGTTCATGATCATCTTGCTTGAGTTGACTATTATTTCAATCGATGTACTATTTCTTGAACTAAAGCGATATACTTTATTTCTTTGAGACATTAGGAGATGAAATTTAGTTTCTTTTTAAGATATTACAGTGCCTTCTTGTGTTCCTAACGTTTTCTCCTGCGTGTGTTTTTATTCTTCTTCATCAATACACAATGAACTTCTGTTTAGATTGTTATAACCTTTTCTCAATGTGCACTTTTACCCTTTCTGAGAGTTGACACTGTAAACGACAGGATAAAGCCCCCACATCGGAGAAATCAATAGGCGAGGAAAAAGAACACTCTGAAACTGCTCAAACTGTCTTGGAGTCCAAGGATGTTGATGACAACATGCCTGAGCATGTAAGTCACATCAAACACATTGTGGAGAGTGAAAATCTTGTTGAGAAAGGAAAGGAAGAACTGAACAGTTGTCAGCAAGCCGGTACTGTACCTAGCTTGGATGATAGAAACACGAAACAGAAGGTGACTATCTTGTAACTTGTTAGAGCAATTGATAGACTCAAGTCCGAGGTGTCGTTTCATATTCAGTATCAACGCAGATACCTTATTCACTATGATGAAGAAATTTGTGCTTCATTGTACTCTTAAGCAGGTTTGCAGGACAACAAATGCTGACCCTTCTTCTGAACTCGGCTACAAAAGCATGTACATTACCTCACAAAAACAGGTAATGACATTTTCTTGTATGTTATGCCGTTGATGATTATGTATTTATTTAATTTTTGGTTTCTTGAATATGATGGCCATTCTATGGAGCAGATCGAGTACCTGATGGCAGAAAATTGTAAGCTTTCCATGAAGTTGGAATTTGCTCGTGGGAAAATTGAAGCGGTTAGTTTTAAATGACCTTTATCACAAACTTACTGCATTTCCATTGATTTTGAGTCAACCCTTCTTGCTTTAAATCTTCGAGTATTCTATACGTACTGAAATGGAACAATAAGAGTGTGCTTAAACGTGGTTCCTTCGTGTTGTGGGATTAATCCTGTGTGTTTTATCAACTTGTGACTGGTACCAGTATGAGAAGGTGAATGATGCTATCCGTACGACCAAGGATGTGATTCTAGTTGACTCCATACGGGGTAAAACTCAGGAAAATGCAATTGGAAATGCCGACTCTGCTCCAGATGCGGATAATCACGTGGCATCTCCGGAAAAGAACGATTATAAGAATGCTTCAAATATTGCTAATGATCAAAAGAAAGTTCCTCGGCAGAGGAAGAAGAATTGCTGAGAAGAAATACCAATTCTTGATATGATGCTGTCCAGCTCTGGGAATTATGAATAATGAATAAAGAAAAAGATAAACAGTAAGCAAAGGACTCAAAGAGTGTTGGGGAGATTTTACTGTAATCTTTTTTTTATTGGTATAATGTTGAATCTTGAATATATTTGGTCCAAGTTGTGTTGAAAAAATGTTAATTAACTAGGAAAAATTCACCACCATTTGTGGGTAAAGATTGATCACGAGGTTTCTAATTATAAAGAAGTGTATGTTATGGCAGAATGCTCCTGTAGGGCTCATCTGTTTATGTTATAAATTAAGTTAGATTTTAAGTCTTGATGAACTTCTGGTATGACTAGAGGTAATTGAAATCCAAATTACAATCCCCCATCCAAAATCAAATCTTTCAGTTCAATTACAATCTAAAAGTAAATTTGCAATGATATATTCAAAATCAAGGATTTGAAATCCATAATTTTAATTTCATTTTACTCGTTTGAGCAAGTTTTGGCTTAAGTGAATTTTAAAGTTATTTCCAATCAACTTTGAGAAACTGTATTAGTAATTATGATGAATTTCAATGCACTAGCAAACATAATGCACCCACGTGGTAGGGAAGTTTTTCCAAACAAGAGGAACTAAAAGGGTGCGAGCAAGGATTTCATGCAAATTCCGCTAAATAGAGTAACTAAACAAGTTGGTGAGGTGAATACTCAGAAAATGTCACACATTAAGGAACTTGTAAATGCTGCCTCTCTAGCTTTGAATATAGCATATATCAAGGTAAATACAACATCGACTCTCATAACTTCCATTAAGATCCAACTTCATGCTTGCAGTCCGTACAAAAGTCTGCTGCATTTGGAGGGACTGCGGGATTTCCTGGAGAAAAGGTTAGGTGCGTGATGCATTGGTCATCATATCGAGCATTTCATGCCAAGGCCGTTGCAGGTTAAAATGAGGCTCTTGTAACGATTGAGGTAATCCTGCAGTCAACAAAATACAAGTCGTGCACCGTGAATTTAAAAGAGAATAAATGATAAATACATCATAAAATTCATTGCAAAGGAGTAAGAATCTTACAATGATGTTGCTATCGTAGGCATAAAGCATCCCTTTCTTGTCATATTCACGTCGTTTTACTGGATCAATCAAAACTGGAAAAGATAATGAAATCCAATGTCAATCCTGGTCAAACTCGCATAAAAGAACAGCTAACAGAACTTTTATCAAAGGCTGAACAAGCTGCAACAATGGACCATAATCTAATGCATCGGCTAGATATATTTTATGGCATGCTAGGTGGAGAAACGGCAGACCTTTTTCTAGAGCGCTGAGTTTCTAGGTGACTTGACGAAATTACCGTGTGACAGGGGAAGCGTTAAAAGTATGATTATTGATGGTTTGTCATGTATTTACCACCTTGTAGTCCATTTATTAAGATGAGCTGAACTCAAGGTTTCTAAATTATGCATTGGAAATTCAGTATCACCTAACCTAATCCCATTATTTCCTAATCATTTGTTGAAGTTTCAACGGAATGTACATTCATTACATACTAATCACCACAGCCTTTACTCTTTAGCATCTCTGATCAATTATTATTGTATAACAAAAAGCCTTAGATGAATCCATCAGCTGTTGCCAAATCAAACGGTTTTAGTCGAGGTTGCATGTTCTAATATGAAGATACAAAAGTCAGGGGCACTTGTTAATAGTCGCACCAATCCTCCGTGTCAAATTCCAAGTAACATCAAGCTGAGAAATGTATACAACCTAGCATAAGAAAAATCATAAAAATCACATTTACAATCAAATTTTCCGAAAGGTCACCCATTAAGTACCCTAAGAAAGAGCGATTGGCAAACACAACTAAACTACAAGCCTCCAATCTGCAGCCCACAACCAGCTAATAACTAACAAATTGCACATCCTTCACGAAAATACAAAACAGCACATATCATTTGACCTGGTCTCTTGCCGTAATGCTTACTGTCAAGTGTCAAGTTTTCTAAACCACAATTTTTTTATCAGTGAAATTCGATGGTCTTGAACTAATATGAACGTAATGATCCCCCAAACTCGAAATCAAATTGTATCAAGCATTTCATTTAAATGCCAAAAAACTGATAAACAATCTAAAACATATTGAGCAAAACAACTTTAAGCTGATAGAAAGCAAACATTAGCACATTATTAAATAAAACAGCATTCAGTTTAAAAATGAAAAAGGCACAGGATACCCATATAAGCCTCATTAATTTCTTGAAACCTGGAAGTCGCACAGTCCTCATTCTTCTTTTTATCTGGATGCCATTTCTGGTAGCAAATAAGAACCCCAAAAATATTAACATTAAACTAAAACAAAAAATTAACCAAAAACCCAAAAAAAAAAAAGAAAAAAGAACCAAGATAGCTAATGAACGTACCAGAGCAAGGCGAATGTAATTAGAACGAATCACTTCTTCAGGAGCATCATAATCTACATCTAGAATTTTATAATAATCCTACACACCAAATAAAAGATTAGCCATCAACAAGAAGCAAATAGGAAAAACAACGATTTTTTTCCCCGAACAAAAATTGACAAGAGCAAAAAAAAAAAATCAATACTTTAGGCTTCGATAACACGGAGAAGAAATCGTGGTCAGGTTGAGAATCATCGTCGGATTCTTCTTCTTCTTGAGGCTGTTGGAAATTGTACCACTCGTCCCACATCATTTTTCTCCGGTCGAGTTGGGCTCAGCAAGATTTTCGCTTTTCTTCTCTCTGTATTTATCCGCTGAAATTTAGCGAAAACAGAAAAACCCAGAAGGGATACGGAATTTGGAGCAAAGAGAAATTGGCAACGGCAGCAGAAGAAAACGGGGCGAACAGCATTACAACATGGATAATCCTCTTCCATGAAATTGTTTTAAAAATTATAAACAATTTATAAAATTTTGAGAAAATAAATTTGGTTTCTTTGACGAAGAATAAAAATAAATAAAATTATTTGCGAGAGTATTATATTTTGTGTCATGTAAATATCTTAAATTTCATTGTTTATATATAATTAATTAAAATCCTTTGATAGATAATTAAAATTATTATATCATATATATTTATTAACAGCAAGATTCAATTCTTTGTGCGCAAAAAAAGTTAATGACAATATATATTATTTCATCATAAAACAAATAATCTTCCAACGAAAAAAATTCCAAAATTTGGTCAAACAAGTAGCTTCTTCTCTTCACTTTTCCAAGCACAGTGAAAAACTAGATCCAATACTACTAGGCGTAAGATTTGAATCGCCACTTCTAAACAAGAACACCGCATTACCAACAGCACTTTGATACAAGTACATCCCGATACACTTGGATCAAAAGCCCGTCCACCATAATCGTGTCGTTTCCCCGAAAATTCTACTTCAATCGCGCCACTTGCATCATCGTCTTGTTTTCTATGTATGTTTATCGCCAGGCAATGATCATAGCTACCATTCAATCCCTACATCATGCACATCTCCGTTGGCTGAAAATCGTGCCTTTGAATTTTACTATCTCTTCCCAAATATGGGCTCTTCCTCCGTGACGAAAATCTCTCTAGAATTAACAACGCAAGGGGCCGAACTTGAATATATCTTCTTGTTGGCCTCATCGGTTAAGTCTCCAAGGAGCAAGCGTAATTCTTGGTTTACAAGAATGGCGAGATAGAATCCTTGTAGAGGTTCAGGCCCCGAACCGAACTTAGCAGACGATAAATCTCAGAAAATATCGACGGTGCAGAGTCTGAAACCATGCAAATTCTCGAAGCCTTTTCTCTTGGAAAACAGCCACGTTTTGATGTCAGCTTTGCCAAGGGATTCTTTGGTCGAATTTTGGATTCCAACAGTGAGTCCTTGGCCCATCAAATGCTCGATCAATGTGACTGTGATGAAGCCTGAAATGGGTTGTGGTTGTGTTTGATGCATATTGGACGACACTTTCACCAAAACAAGATGGGAAATCTTTCTTTCTTTTTTCTTGGAATTTGTGGAAACAAGGGATGAATGGAAATTAGAGAATTTTGAATGCTAACTCGAGGCTGTAGCTTCAAAAGGAATACCAGGAGCACACACGCTGCTAAAAAAAATTGGATTCTATGGACCAAACAAGATTAATGAAAGAAGCGATTTATTTTGGGAAAGAAGAGAGGTGAGACATAAAAAGGCCAAGAAATGTGTTAGAAATCAAGAAAGAGATTAAATTTCAAATATGTTCCCAATTTAGTCGTTTTTTGGTGTACAAATCTCAGTTATATAAAGTGTAAGAGGCAGACTGATATGTAGCTAAAACCTAACTGGCTTTGAGGAAGACAAGGAAACAGTTGCCAGTACTTGCCATGTCTTGTCCAAATTGAGAAATGAAAGATGGAAATTGAATTTGTGGGCTTATTTTGTAAAATATATTGATAAATCGCATATATATACCCACATGACATAACATGTGGCAGACAAGGGCATAATGGTATTGACATGCATGCAACATAAAACAAATAACGTACTATTTATTTTCATACCACAGATTTGTGAATGATGTACACTTGTCTCGTTGTCTTTGTTCAAGTTGAAACATCAAACAACAGAAATTTCTCCAATTTTAAGACCAGAAATAATAAAATTTGAACGTCGAAAATCAAATAAATTATACACTTCACCCGGTGACACCCAAAGTCCTATTTCGGAACAAGATCTCGAGTTCCACACTCACATAAAATACTTTATAAAAGACTTTGTCAAATACTTTTCTTTCATTTTTCCCTTTTGGTCATCTGGTTAATTTACTTCATATCTTTATCATTTCTAATATAT